>NW_015387883.1:73226-88489 GCF_001527695.2 Protobothrops mucrosquamatus | reverse complement strand
TTATTATTATTATTATTATTAATACTGTGACCTACAATACAATCAGAGTTTCATCTAAGTCCTATTAATAGACAGAGACGAGGAAAGAGGCTGCCGGGACGACGTCTTCCCACACAACTTTATCAACCCGAGCTATGAAAACGGACGACACTGCCCTACGTCAGAAACGTCTCGGAAACCACCAACCGATTACTTCAACCACAGGGCATCGCTGTAGCACGCAACCCAATTAAAGCCCCGTCCATTTATTCTTAAGTAATAATATACTGCAAGTTAGCATCCTAGATTTTGTGTTATGTAGATTAAGGAGATCAAGAGGCAGTGGAATTTGGGCCCCAGGGCTCACCACTGGAAGCCTCACCTTCACATTCAAGATCTTCAAAAAAAAAACTTCTCGAGCAGAACATGCAAATATAGGCAGCGCAGTTGGCTGGAGGCAATACCTGTCCTACTGCAAAATCTAACTACAGGTGAATGCTCAGTTTATAACCATTCATTTAATGCTATATAAATCAAATCCCCTCGAGACAAAATCTAACCATAAACAATAACAGTAACAGAGTTGGAAGGGACCTTGGAGGTCTTCTAGCCCAACCCCTGTTCAAGCAGGAAACCCTGTACCATTCCAGACATGTGGTTGTCCAGTCTCTCGTTAAAAGGCTCCAGGGATGGAGCACCCACAGCTTCTGGAGGGAAGCCTTTCGTCTCCACTTAACTATTCTCATTGTCAAGAAATGTCTCCTAGGCTGCTTCTCTCCTTGATTAGTTTCCACCCGTTGCTTCATGTCCTGCCTTCTGGCGCTTTGACCTCCCCCCTTCTCTGTGGCAGCCTCTCAAATACTGGTAGACTGCTGTCATGTCCCCCCTGGTCCTTCTTTCCACTAGACTAGACATACCCAATTCTTGCAACCGTCCTTCGTATCTTTTTATCATCTTTCTTGCTCCTCTCTGCACACTTTTCAGAGTCTCAACTTCTGGGGCCCACCACTGAAGCCCAGAGGCCAGAGCAAAGGGTACAAACATTACAGCATCCGGAGACGCAGCTTTCGAAGGTGGGGACACGTATGAAATCTCACCAGATTTTTGTTGGTGCACAGGAACATGCTCTGTATTGCTATGGGCTCGGGGTGTCACATAGCGAATTGAAGTCTCTTCGAGATACTTATCTACAAGATCCGGACATACTGAGAAGGGAATAAAGGAAAACGTGTGAAAGACAAAATGTCAACAACAACAAAATAATTTGAAGTATAGCTAGTCCTTGACATACGACCACAACTGAGCCCAAAATTTCTGTTGCTAAGTGAAAAATTTGTTAAGTGAATTTTGCCCCAGGTTTAAAACCTTTCCTGCCACAATTGTTAAGTGAATCACTGCCGTTGTTAAGTTAGTGACACGGTTGTTAAGTGAATCCGGCTGCCCCCATTCACTTTGCTTGCTAGAAGAGTCACCAAAGGGGAGTACGTGATCCCAGGATGCTGCGACCGTCATAAATATGAATCAGTTGTCAAGTGTCTGAATGTTGATCACATGTTGTAATGGTCGGAAGTGTGAAAAGTGGTCATAATTCACTTTTTTCAGGGCCGCTGTAACTTTGAATGGTCACTAAGTGAACTGTTGCAAGATGAGGACTGCCTGTACACAGACATACATGATACCATCCTGAGGTTTCTACCCAAGAAGAGAAAGGGGAGTTTTAAATGACAGTTCTTAAGAAGGTCAGATGCCGACGGGCGCCTCGCCTGAAGACAGGGGCCTCCTGGGAAAGGCCCAATCCGCCAGAGCCGCCCCTGCCTTTTTCTTTCCTGTTTTCATTTTATCCCAGCTTTAAAGGGCAAAAACGGAGTAAGCCTCTATTAGGCAGAACCAGAGCTGAGAAAGCCCCATCCAGCCATGCAGACGAGCAAGGGATGAAGGCAGCAGAGCAAGCCTCACTTTTTTGTTTTGGTTTTTAGAAGCAGCAGGATGGAATTCAGCGGATGGGTCAGACAGGGGTCTTGTCTAGCCCAGGGAAATAACGCAAAAAGGTCGCTGCACAAGTTGCACGAGGCCTTTTCCGTGGCTGCACGCAGGCATTCGTTTGCAGGGTCCAGCTTGGCAAACCTTCTGGAACCTTCACGAATGGCTGAGGGTTAGGGTTTCCCAAGCTTGGCCCCTTTGAGATCTGTGGACTTCAACTCCCAGAATTCCCCAGCCAGCTTGGGCAAATGTGGACAGGTAGTCCTCCACGTACAACTATTAGTTTAGCAACAGTTGTAATTCAAACTTACAACGGCATTGAAAAAAGGGATGACTGTCGCAACGTCTCCACAGTTACACGATCAAAATTTGGGCAGTTGGCAACCAGCCTGTATTTAGGACCCCTGCGGACCTCTGGGGTCATGTGACTGACCTTCCCAGCCGGCTTCTGACCAGCAAAGCCCGAGGGGAAAGGCAGACTTGCTTAATGACCCTGTGATTCACATTAACAACTTCAGGGATTCGCTTAACAACTGTGATTAAAAAGTTCGTAAAATCAGGCGCAACTCACTTAACAACCGTCCTGCTTAGCACAGGAAATTCTGGTGGTCGTAAGAAGAGGACTCCCTGCATAGGTCCACAAACGAACGGAGATGCTCTATGGCCCCCCCTCCCCTCAGAAAGCCAAGCGGGAGGCGACCTACCAGCCTTCCTCCTCTTCAAAGTGACGTAGGGCAACAAGTCGTGGCGGGTGATGATCCTCAACAGCTGCAGCACCTGGCGGAAGTTGGTCTCGTCGCAGCGGCCCTGTCGCTCCAGCGCCAGGAGGAAGTCCCGCCCGCTGCGGATCATGCCCCGCTCGTAGTCGTCGATGACGTCCACAAAGAGAAAAGACAGCACCCGGACATCGCGGTGAGTCAGGTGGGTGCCCACAATGTCAAACATGCGGTGCAAGCTGTAGAGGCCGTGTTCCCGGTCACCCTCCTCCTCCGGCCAGGCTTGCTGGGGGCTCCGTTTCAAGGCCCCCATCTTGTGTGACTGCGAGAAACGGCCCCGGCCGCCCAGCATCCAGGGGAACGGGGGAGATGGTGGGTCTCCTTCACCTGGGCCGCTGAAAGAGAGACAAGCGCGTCGGGTTCAGAGCTGCAGGCCCTGGGGGCCCTTCAGGCTGCGGTCTGGGCTGAGCAGGCATAAGTTAGGGGAGACGGCCAGCTGCGCTGAAGGGTTTTGCCTAGTGACTCAGTCTGCGGGGCCCTGGGTGCTCTCTGAGCCTGGCGGCTTTCTTGCAGATGTTTCATGACACAACTAGGTAACATCACTGGTGTTAGAAGGGATTGTGAGGTTTGCGAGGAGGACTGTGGGGTCCTTGGGGCTCTCTGAGCCTGGAGCTGTTCTTGAAGACATCTGCGCAGACCCACCAAAAGACGGCTTCCCTGACGGGACCGATGGCAACCCAGCCCAGCCAGACTTTCAACCGACAAGAGCAGCTGGAGGACAGTGGGCCTCTTACCCGATACCCGAACCAAGCCCTGGAAAGCCTTAGAGAAGCCAACTGGCGTATTCACTTCCCTTCCTCCGAAGGCCCCAAACTATTCTCCCCAGACGGGGATATCGGTAACTCTGGGTTGAATGTGGGCTCCTTGGCTGCTAACTGAGCTCGGTGGTTTTCTTGCAGACGTTTCATGACCCAAATAGGAAACATCATCAGTGCTAGAAGAGAGCGGGGTGTGGTGGGGAGGAGGAGGACTGTGGGGTTCTTGCTATTCTCTGAGCTTGTTTTCTTTCAGACATTTCATGACCCAACTAGGTAACATCATCAGTGGTAGAAGGGAGGAGTTTGTTCTCTGTTTAGCACGGTTGAAGTTACCTAGTTTGGCAATGAAATGTCTGCAAGGAAACAACCAGGCTCAAAGAGCATCAAGGACCCACAGTCATTGTCGTGGTGCTCCTCCTCCTCCTCCTCCTCCTCCTCCTCCTCCTCCTCCTCCTCCTCCACGCCCCTCTCTCTTCTAGCAGGGAGCAAACCACACGCTCAGTAGGACTGACGCTCCTTAGTTATTTTATTTATTTATTTATTATTTTATTATTTAAATGTATATACCGCCCTATCTCCCTTACGGGACTCAGGGCGGTGAACAGGCAATAATAAAAATCACAGTAAATATTACATAAAAGCCTGCTCTAAAATATAAAACCCCTAACAAAACCCAATCAAAACTACGCCAGGCCGGCCGCATGGAACAGATGAGTTTGCAGGGCTCGGCGGAAGAGGCGCAGGTCCGCAATTGTACGTAGGTCGGGGGGCAGGTCATTCCAGAGGGCAGGAGCTGCCACAGAGAAGGCTCTCCCCCTGGGGGTCGCCAGCCGGTATTGTCTGGCCGACGGCACTCTAAGGAGGCCCTCTCTGTGGGAGCGGACTGGTCGAAGGGAGGTGTTTGGTAGGAGGCGGTCTTGCAAATACCTAGGTCCATTGCCATGGAGAGCTTTATAAGTTGTTACTAACACCTTGAAGCGCACCCGGAAGGCCACCGGCAGCCAGTGCAGCTGGCGCAGGAGAGGTGTTGCATGGGAGCATCTAGAGGCCCCCAAAATCCCCCGCGCAGCCGCATTCTGAACTAGCTGGAGCCTCCAGGTGCACCTCAAGGGGAGCCCCATGTAGAGAGCATTGCAATAGTCCAGGCGGGAAACGAGGGCTTGAGTGACTGTGCGTAGGGCGTCCCGATCCAGAAAGGGGCGCAACTGGCGTATCAGGCGAGCCTGATGAAAAGCCCCCCTGGCCACGGCCGTCACATGATCGTCTAAAGAGAGCCGAGCATCCAGGAGGACGCCCAGGTTGCGGGCCCTCTCCGCGGGGGCTAATGACTCGCCCCCGATAGCCAGAGATGGAACCAACTGGCTATGACGTGACGCCGGAAACCACAGCCACCCGGTCTTAGACGGGTTGAGACGAAGCCTGTTCCTCCCCATCCAGACTTGCACGGCCTCCAGGCACCGGGACATCACTTCCGCGGCATCGTTGGGGTGGTCCAGGGTGGAGATGTACAGCTGGGTGTCATCTGCGTACTGATGATACTCCACCCCGAAACCATGGATGATCTCACCCAGTGGCTTCATATAAATGTTGAACAGGAGAGGCGAGAGGACCGACCCCTGTGGTACCCAAGTGAGGCGCCTCGAGGTTGACCTCTGCCCCCCTGCCAACACAAATTGCGTCCGGTCCAAGAGGTAGGAGGAGAACCACCGTAAAACAGTGCCCCCCAACCCCAACCCCCCTAACCGGTGCAACAAGATACCATGGTCGATGGTATCAAAAGCCGCTGAGAGGTCTAGCACGACCAGGATAGAGGAACACCCTCTATCCCGAGCCCTCCAGAGATCATCAACCAACGCGACCAATGCCGTTTCCGTGCTGTGCCCAGGCCGGAAGCCGGACTGGCGCGAGTCTAGATAGACAGTTTCTTCCAGGTGCTGAGGGAGCTGTCGTGCCACCACACTCTCAACAACCTTCGCAAGAAAGCGAAGGTTGGAGACAGGCCAGTAGTTGGCCAAAGCAGCCGGGTCCAGGGAGGGCTTCTTGAGGAGGGGCCTCACCACCGCCTCTTTCAAGGCGGCCGGCAAGAACCCCTCACTCAAAGAAGCGCTGACGATTCCCTGGAGCCAGCCTCGTGTAACCTCCCGGGAGGCCAGTACCAGCCAGGAGGGACACGGGTCCAGTAAACATGTGGTGGTGTTCAGCCGTCCCAGTTAGGTAATGAAACATCTGCAAAAAAAAATAATAATAAGCTCAGAGAGCATCAAGGATCCCACAGTCCTCCTCCTCCTCCACCCCCCCCTTCTAATTGGGTCATGAAACATCTGCACGAAGCCACCCAGCTCAGGGAGCACCCAGGGCCCCACAATTATCTCTACTGCTTTCCCCCTGGCCTTGTTGGGGGGGGGCTTCTATGACTCTGAGGAAAGGCAGGAAAAGAAAGCTCCTCCAAAGCTTCAGACTCTCACGTAACAGAAGAAGCAACCAAGTTGGTCAGGAGAACTTAAGAGAAACCCAAACCGTTCTACAAGGAATCATTTTGAATGCAATTAAAATACAATCCTTTTATTACAATTTTTCTTGGATCAAGGCCCAACCGACGTGCTAAAGTACATTTCTTGGTCAGGGACGGCTCTTTTAGTGCCAAAAGTGCTTAAGGAGTATGCTTAAAAATACTTTTTTTGGGGGGGGGGGGGAAGGAGAGAGGCCGGGAGCAGGAAAAAAAAGGTTTTCTTCAAAATGGATTTTTTTGATTGAAATAATGCTAGCAAGAATTCCAGGCCATGGACCTGCCTGCTGGTTTTTGCCCACATGACACACCGGGAGCAGATTCCGACTGCGTTCCGGGCCCATAAATTCCCCACGTGTGACAGCTGTGCCAGCAAACACTCCAGGCCACATTCACACAACACCTTTGAAGGTTCTTCCAGAAAAGTCACCACATATAAAAGCCATTTGCAAATAGCACTGTCTTTAAAGAAGGACCTGATCTGAGCAGACGAATCACTGCCATTCAAGAAGCCTTCAACACAAGTCCTCGACTTATAACCAGTCACTTAGCGACCATTCAAAGTTACGACAGACCTGGGAAAAGGTACTTATGCCCCGATTTGAAGTTCCAAAGGCTGCCCCCTCCCCCGCAGTCATGTGACCACATTTTGGGCACTTGGCAACCAGCTGACATTTACAGCTGTTTACAAGACCGTGGTTTATGCTTTTGCTGAAAATTGTTATTTATTTCCAGTTTCCAATAAAAAAAATGCCCCGTAGCGAACAATGGTTATACTTAACGACCACAGCATTCACTTTACAACTGCCACAAGAAAGGTCATTAAAATCAGTCACGGTCATAACCATCAGGACCTATGACCGTAATTAGGCGCTCAGTTACAGGACGTAAGTCAAGGACTGCCTGTACCGAAAGGGTGACTGAATATCTGAACCATCCCAACTGGAAAAGAAGGAAGAGACGAGACGAGACAAGAAGGAAAAAAAACCCAGTAAGATTGTCAGTAAGGAAGACGATCTTGTCCCGTATCAAGGAATTGGAAAGTATTTCTCCTAGGTATTATACAAAATCTGGATGTAAAAGAAACGAACTTGATGTTATACTGCTTAACTGCTGCCCGTTTATTGATAGCTCAAAATTGGAAGAGTAAAATTTTACCTACAATGGAGGACTGGAGATTGAAAGTTTCATACCTTGCTGAGATGGCAAAGATTTCGGCTTATTTGAAGAATCACTCAAATGAACAATTTTTATTAATATGGAGAAGATGGATTGTTTATATTCAAAAGAAGCATAGAGTGGTGGAATATAATTTAGGTTTTTAGAAAATTTTTTCTTTTCTTTTATATATTTTACCTATTCATGTAGAATAATATACTTTGTGGAGTTAGAGATATTAATATTTGTTTAATTATATCTGAATATTATCCTGGGATTGGTTTGGGAAGTCCGGGGGGGTGGGGGGTTTTTATATAACATTGTGTAATATTTGTGGGGAAAAAAAAATTTTTTCTTTTTTATTTTTCTGAAAAACAATAAAAATTTTATATTGAAAAAAAAAAAAGGAATTGGAAAGTTCAGCAACGGCCTTAGGAAATACGCAACTGAACCGAGCAAGTATGTTGCTGAGTGAGGAATCTGTTAAGTGAGTTTTGCCCCATTTTATGACTTCTGGCCACAGTTGTTAAGTGAATCACGGCAGTTGTTAAGTAAGACAGTGGTTAAGTGGATGACTTTGCTTGTTAAAAGGTCGCGAAAGGGAATCCCAGGGCACTGCAACCGTCATAAATACGAACCGGCTGCCAAGCATCCCAGTGTAAATCATGTGGCCAGGGGGATGCTGCAGCGGTCGTAAGTGTGAAAATGGCCGTAAGTCATTTTTTTCAGTGTTGTTGTAACTTCGAACGGTCACTAAACGAACGGTTGACTTCAAAGTCCCAGGCTCATCGCCTTGTAACTGCTCCAGAATCTCAGAAAGCCACTTGTAAAAAGCCAACATACATTCGATATGCATTCACACCTCGTGGTACGTCATGTTTAATCATGGTTTGATGAGCTATCCACAATTTTCATCTGATCACAATCGACTAGTGGGAATGGAATATTGCACTGACATAGGACCAGTATTGGATAGTGTCATCGACGCAACAAACCTGAATTTGGACAAACTCCGGAAGGCAGTGGAGGACACGGGGACCCCATGGGGTTGTGAAGAGTCGGACGCGACTCAGCCACTGAACAACAAGAAGGAGCAAAATCAAGGCCGATCTAAGGTATGGAAGTTCACAGAATGATTCAGCCCAAACTAGTTCGCAGGACTGCTGTGGAGGAATAAAATTAGGGGAAACCTCCCTGTGTACGGCCGTAAACTATGAGCAAAAAGACAGGATAAAAATGCAAATGAATAAAGAAACAACTATAGGTAATTCTCAACTTGAACCATTAATTTAGGGGCCACTGGAAGTTACAACAGCATGAAAAAAGGTGACTTATGACCATTGCAGCCTCCCCAGGATCACATGATCAAAATTCAGACGCTTGGCAACTGACTCATATCTATGACGGCCGCCGTGTCCCGGGGCCACGTGGTCCCCTTCTGCGACCTTCTGACAAGCAAAGTCAACGGGGGAAGCCAGACTCACTACCCAGCCGTGTTACTCACTTAACAACTGCAGTGATTCCCTTAAGAACTGTGGCAAGAAATGTCGTAAGATAGGGCAAAACTCACTTAACAATTGTCTCACTTAGCAACAGAAATTCTGGGCTCAATTGTGGTCACAAGTCAGGGACTACCTGTACAACCCTTGGATTCATGCTAATCCCAGGGAACTCAGACCAATCATGTTATGCTTTGCCCCATGTGTCGATTCAACCAATAAATGGTTGTAAATTGAGGACGACCTTATGCATCTCTAGGGGGATTGCTAACAACAATCTACAAGAAAACAATATAATAAAACAAAATATAATGTAATAAATATTACATAATAAAACCATATAATATAAACAAACAAAAAACCCCACAGAATTAAAAATAAATTGTAACACAGTAACCAATGCACACCATAACAAACTCACAACACAAAGCACACACATACTGGGTCAGCAGGGGAAGCTGTTCCAGGTGACACAGAGCAGGTGTGTCATGGCAGGACAGGGGAGGACCACCACAAACAAACTGAAATAGACTGACTTGAGTCGATGGGCACGGTCACTCCCAGCCCACATTTGTTTCGGATTCTCCCTCTCTCAGAAAAAAACTGGCCTTCAAAGTAACCTGCTTCAGCAAAAACAGCAGCGATTTTCACAAACACAGAAACTGGAGTCAATGAATTATACCACAGTATCAGGATACAAAACTCACTGCACACTAATTCAGTGGGCCAGGAGCATCCTGTGCACGCTCACCTCTGCCCGCAAGTGTGATGTTGTGATTAATGAACTGAGAGTGGAGAGACCCAGATTGGGACCAGTCACTTTCTCAAAGACCAGCACATCTCACAGGGTTACTAAGGGGGAAAACTAGAGGACATAATAGCACATGTAGCTAGTCCTTTACGACCGCAATTGAGCCAAAAAATTCTGTTTTTAAGTGAGACATTTGTTAAGTGAGTTTTGCCCCACTTTACGACATTCCTTGCCAGAGTTATTGAGTCGCAGCAGTTGTTAAGTTAGTAATGTGGTTGTTATGTGAATCTGGCGTCTGCATTGGCTTCTGCTGGTCAGAAGATCGCAAAAGGGGACCACGTGACCCCAGGACACTGTGACGGTCATAAATATGAGTCAGTCGCCAAGTGTCCGAATTTTGATCACGTGATCCCGGGGCCAGGCTGCAACGGTCCTAAGTGTGAAAAATGGTTCCAAGTCACTCTTTTCGGTGCTGTGGTAACTTCAAACGGTCACTAAACAAACTGTTGTAAGTCAAGGACTACCCGTACTTGAGTCCTTGAAGGAAAACAAATCTGGTGAATGGATACCGTATAATCTGTTAGGTTTCACAAACGAATACAAGTCAGTATGGTTTCATTTTAAAAAAGAAATGGTGTAAGACTATGCTTTAAGGAGTTTTAGGCCCTCCACTCAGAGTAAGAGGTAATTATGCTGATCTGCCTGCAGGATTACTGAGAGGATATGTCTAGACTCAGAAGAGTTCTTTTCAAGCGGTCTTCCTGCCCACTCTGACAGGCACTCTAGATTCACTTTTCTGACAAGAAAGTACAACTCTTCCCCGAAGTACCGGATGAAATGGATCCGACACCTTTGTACACACAACGGGACGCTCCGTTCTTACACTGTGCATCTTCGCAATTCTTTGAAACAAGATTTACAATATGCCTGACAAAAAAGTGGGCTGCAGGGGCATACGGAGAACTGGAGGAAGGACACTTACATGGCAAAAAGTAACATTTCTGTGATGTGAGCTGGCATTTGAAAACACGTAAAGTTTCCTGCAATGCACTCCGCAGGTTTTCCAATCAATGTCCGTAGTTCACGTCAAGAGATCACCAAAATAACGGAACTCTCATTTCATTAAACATGCCTGTCTTTGAATATGCAGATGCTCCCTGAGGTTGTTTGTTTTCTTGCAGATGTTTTCAGCGGTTTGCCTTGCCACAGGTATATAAACACAGACCCCATTCCCTTTGAGCACTGATGTTACTTAGTTGGGTAATGAAACGCCTGCAAGAAAACAACTGAGATCAGAGAGCACCAAGCACCCCACAATCTTCCCTTCTCCTCTTCCGCTCCCCAAACCCTCCTCCCTTCTACCTAGTTGCATCATGAAACGTCCGCAAAAAAACAACAGCCAACCTCCTTTGCCCCCCCCCCACCACTTCTCCTTCTCTTCCACTCCACAAGCCCCATTCCCCTCCAGTACTGCTGACGTTATCTAGTTAGGTCGTGAAACGTTTGCGAGAAAACAACCGAGCTCAAGAGAGGAGCACCATGGCGGCTGCAGTTTGACCCTAGTTACAAATCATTTCCTTCAAATATGCACCAGAAGCTAAAAGCAAGCCACAACTCCATTCCACATGTTTCAGTTCAAGGTGATCACGTGCCATTTTAAAAGTCTCCTTCAAAGGTATCAAGAGATCTCCTGTTAGAGGCTTACTTCTTGACAGTCCTGAAAACTCATTCGTGTCTCCCCTAAAACGGGAAGGCAGGCAGCACAGTGCTCTAGTCACGTTAAGGGATCACTGGTTACGTTACGGCAGCCCTGAGATACTTCAGCTTATGAACACACTAACCTTGTATCTTTGTTATTCTCTGAGATTCCTGCTTGGCCATGTCTTGCATAAATAATACCGCACAAAGGATCGGGTATGAATATATAAAATGTTAGATCATTTTTTAAAAGAGAACAGTCCCTGCCCCAGCAAAGAGATTTCATATGTGGCTCTTAATAGTGTAAGTTTTCTCCTAGCGTTATATTTCAGTCCATGCCTCACGGCCAAAACAGGTGTCCCACTCTCTCTTTTATGCTGTAAAAAAGAAAAACAACATGAATAAGAGCCCCAAAATGATCTGCAGACTTCAAGTGAGTTTCTTTCCTCCTGGAGTTGTGGGAGCTCCATCACAGGTGGTTTTTAAAAAGATACTGGACAGCTGGAATGGATCTCCTGCCTGAGCAGGGGGCTGGACTAGAAGACCTCTGCGGTCCCTTCCAACTCTGTATTCTATTCTTTCCTTCCTCTCTCCTGACCACAGGCCAGGGCAACATTCTCCCCAGGCTGAATGTAGGCTGAGTTTTCAGTCACTCAAAAATAGCTGAAGGGATTACCATCGGGTAAGAATGGAGAAGGTAACTGAGACTACTGTATTTAAAATACGAAGTAGTAGTTGTCTTATGCATCAATCTGTAAAGAATACTTCACAAAGGATATTCAAACCTTTTCTCTTTGCTTACAGGAGCCCCCTTAATTGTGCAGCTTTTGGGGTCCTTGTGGTTCTCTGAGCTTGTTTTCTTGCTGGCGTTTCATGGCCCAAGTAGGGAACATCTTCAGTGAAGAGAGTGGGGTTTATGGGAAGAAAGAGGAGGAGGAAGAGGAGAACCGTGGGCTCCTTGCTGCCCCAACTAGCATTATCCAATTAAATAACATAATCCGCACTAGAAGGGGGGAAGAGGAGGAGGAGGACTGTGGGGTCCTTGAACTTGCTTGCTTTCTCATAGACATTTCATAACCCAACTAGATAACATCATCAGTACAAGAGGCTCTCTGTTGACAAAACCCTATTTCCCATTTCCACCAGATCTTTTGCTTCCCTTCCCAAATGCTGAACTCTTATTTAAACCTGAAACAATTTCCAGCTGCTTTAAAACGGAAACCCACTGAAATAAACCTTTCCCAACCAACCAAGGAAACTACCAGGTTGCGTTCATCAAGGCAGCAGATGTACAGTTGCATCAGCAAGAGATTGACCAGCTAAAAGGGGGGTCTGCAAGCGTGGCCACTTTAAGACTTGTGGACTTCAATTCTCAGAATATCCCAGCCAGCATACAGGTAGTCCTCGATTTACAATCCTTCATTTAGTGACCATTCAAAGTTACACCACTGAAAAAAGTGATTTGTGTCCGTTTTTCACACTTACAACCCTTGTAGCGTCCCCCTGGTCACGTGATTAAAATTTAGATGCTTGGCAACTGACTCGTAGTTATGACGGCTGCAGTGTCCCGGGGTCACGTGGTCCACTTTTGCAACCTTCTGACCAGCAGAAGCCAATGCGGACGCCAGATTCACATAACAACCATGTTACTAACTTAACACCTGCCGTGATGCACTTAACTGTGCCAAGCAAGGTTGCAAAATGGGGAAAAACTCACTTAACTGTCTGGCTTAGCGATGGAAATTTTGAGCACCGTTGTGGTCATAAGTCGAGGACTACCTGTGGCTGGCTGGGGAATTTTGGGAATTGAAGTCCACAAGACTTAAAGTGGCCAAGGCTGGAGACCCCTGAGCTGAAATGTGGTGATTATTTTCCTCCCTCTCCCAGCTTCCACCCCAACAGCGCCAAAGCCCCTCTGAGAGTCCCCACCAACAGCCCTGCCCCCCCTCCATTGCCTGCCTTCGGGGGCCGAGGGGAGCGACTGGCAGGGCAGAGCAGCTGGGGGGGGCAAGGCCCGCGCCCACCGTGACCCAGACGCCTCCCTCCCTCCCTCCCCCCCCACCAGTCTGGCCTGACTCACCTGGGGGGCTCGGTGGAGGCAGCCAGGCCTGCGAAGCTCACGTCCCCCCCTCCCCTCCAGCCCCCAAGACCCCCGAGGTCTTGCCCAGCAGCCCCTCCCTGCGGAGAGCCTTAGGACCACCGCCCCGCCCAGCAGGAATGGATAACTTTAATGGGGGGTCGAGCTCCCCCTCCCCAATTAGGAGTGGGCCAGAGCCTTCCCAGGCCCCCCGCCAGTCTTCAAACTCCGGGGGGGGATCCGGCCCTCCCCTCCTCTCCCCCGCCCCCGCGGAATGCCTGCCCCACGGCCACGGGGCGGGGCCGGCCACTCCCTTCCTCGGCCGCCCCCTCCCCAATTAGGCCTCTGGCTCCTCCCACGCTCGGCTCGCCCCACCCGCCCGCCTCTCGCCCCCTCTCACTTTCTCCTCAGGGCCGCCGGGGAAGCCATGTTGGGCCCAGCTGCTCCGCGCGCCCCGGTGACGACCCGACCACGGTCGCCACCGCCGCCGCCGCCGCAGCAGCAGCAACAGGAACATCCGGGCAACCGGCGCCTCCTACCCGGAGAGAGCCGACATCCGGGCCTCCCTGACCCTCCGACCTCGTTCCAACCCGTGGGCGCGGCGAAGCGGAACGTGCCATCTTTGTGACTGGAAGTGGGGGAGGCGCCGCCTGAGCGGGCAGCCATGTTGGCGAAGGGCAGGCGTCGCGGCTATTGAACGCCACGGCGGCCATGTTAAGGAAGGGCAAGCGCTGGGCGCAGCTATGGAATACAGCTGCGGCCATCTTGGGAAGGGGCAGGCGCTTGGCGTCGCAGCTATTGAATGCCTTGGCGGCCATCTTGGGCGAGAAGTGGGCGAAAGGGGGAGAGTGGCCCACGTGAGTGGGTGGGGAGGGGGAGGAAAGAGACAAGAGGCGCCGCCTCGTTTTTTGGAGAGGTGCCTCTGGGCGTGGACAGAGTGTAAGATAAACATCCTGGCCTACTAGCCCCAAAACAGGAGACTGCCCCGCCCATGCGCCACGTGCCATTTCCCCCCCTCCCCCGCGCAGCGCTTCTGAGGAACCTGGAGTCTCCCGGTGTGGGCGGGGCCAATGACATCGTTTTCTGCAGGCGTGGGCGGGGCTTTAAGGATAGGAGCTGCCACTAATGATAGGGCCAGCGAAACTGATTAAGTGATTACTTACAATATGTCGCGCACAAGAAAATTAAAATAACTCAAGAGTCCTGTAGTGTCTTGTAATTAACACATTTTTTCAGTCATTTATTTTATACCACACTTTTCAGGGTAAATTTCCAAAGTTCTTACCATTAGAACAGGGTTATCCAACCGTGGCCCACTGGGGAATTCTGGGAGTTGAGGTCAGCAGGTCTTAAAGAGGCCCAATTAGGACACACTTGTTCTAGACTCCTTTCCATGCGGTAGTGATCTCTGACCTCTTTATTTTCCTTCTTTCATCCCTTTTAAGCAGAGGCTTGACCTATTACCCACTGAAAGGAAAAAGCCTGTAACAAGATTAATGAAGATCACCTGGGTCTTTGGACATATTTAGAGGCTACAGAAAGCTCTTGGAGAATTGGAGTGTGGAATTTATAGTTCTATTCAGTGAAAATTGAGCTGCAAAATAAATTTCAATGGCCGAGTTCAACAGCATTCTGAAGGACCAACTAATCAACCACATTTTACCCTAAATTGTTGGGTGAAGTCGGTCCGTGTAGTTACTTCACTGTGTTGGGTGACTACAGAAACTAATATCGTATAAGCATTCATGTTATCTGTTTGGGTAATGAAATTTCTGTAAGGAAACCACCAAGCTCAGAGATTATCAAGGAGCCCACAGTCCTCCTCCTTCTCCACAAATCCTGCTTCCTTCTAGCACAACTAATGTTCCCACAGTTCAGCCCTGAGCTACAAATATGCTTTTGGTGTTTGATTAACCATATACTGTCTCATTCTAATTAGTGCATGCTTTCTCCCAATGAAATGTGAACAGAAATCAAAACAAAGATTGCATTCACAGACCATCTTTACCTGTCTCAGGTACAAGGTTAGCAGATGTAGTGTCAGAAAATGCTAAATCTGAAACTTGAGGATATTGTGTTTC
>NW_015387883.1:23448-73129 GCF_001527695.2 Protobothrops mucrosquamatus | reverse complement strand
GGGAACCCATTGTTAAGAGACCAAGGCCGCCGGCGGACGGTTTTCCGCAAGGACCGGAAGTACAACTCTGGCCCCGGAAGTGGACCGCCGGCAAAGAGGAAGCGTCGTTCTGCGGGGCCTCCGCTGTGGGAACCGCCATTTTCTCGCGATGGGCTCCTCCAAGCGGCACCGCGACCGCAGCGAGGCCTCCGAGGACTCCGCGCCGCCCGCGGCCTCATCCTCCTCTGCCGCCGGCGCCGCCTCCTCCTCGTCCCGCCACCGCGAGCACAAGAAGCACAAGCACCGCGGCGGCGGCGGCAGCGAGCGGCGGAGCAAGCGCAGCCGAAGCCGGGGCGAACGGAGCGGGCGGCGGGGCGGCGGCGGCGGCGGGGATGAGGCCTCCTCCACCCCCACCCCCACCACCCGGGGCAGCCGCAGCAGCGCCACCGCCGGGCAGGACGGCGAGACGGGGCGCCGGAGCCAGAGGGAGAAGCGGGACGACGGGCACGAGGGCGCCCAGGGCGCAGGTGCGGAGGGGGCCGGGGCGCCTGGGCGGCCTACCTCGCAGGGGGGGCCGGGAGTCGGTCGTCCTCGACTTACGATCACAATTGAGCCCCAAACTTTGATTGTTAAACGAGACAGTTGCTTTGCCGCATTTTACAACCTTTCTGGTCACACTTGTTAAGTGAATCACTGCAGTTGTTCAGTTAATAACAGGGTGGCTAAGTGAATCTGGCTTCCCCTTTGACTTTGCTGGTCAGCAGGTCGCCAAAGGGGATCGAGTGATCTTGGGACACTGTGACCCTCATAAATATGAACCGGTTGCCAAGCAACTGAATTTTGATCACATGACCATGAAGGTTGCAAGTAGGAGGACTGATTGTAAGTCGCTGGTTTTAGTGCCGTTGCAATTTTGAATGGCTGCTAAACAAATGGTGGTAAGTTGAGGATTACCTGCATCTGAGTCAACAACAGCCAAAATTGAGCCCCAAATTTGTTGCTAATCTAGACAGTTACATGAATTTTGCTCCGTTTTACGACCTTTCTGACTGCAGTTGTCAAGTGAATCATTGGAGTTAAGTTGATAATACAGTTGTTAAGTGAATCTGGTTTCCTCATTGACTTTTCTGTTAGAAGGTCGCAAAAGGGGATCACGTGACCCTGGGGACACTGCAGCTGTCATAAATATGAGTCAGCTGCCAGACATCTGAATTTTGGTCACCTGACCATGTAGATGCTGCAATGGTCATAACTGTGAAAAACAGTCAAGTCATTTCTTTCAATGCCATTGCAACTTCGAATATCATTAAATGAATTATTGTAAGTCAAGGACCACCTACATTTTGCTATCCAAATAGCTTCTGTGTCGCCCTGCTCAGCCCTGCTTTGTCTAAGGGGACAATCAGAATTGTCACCTGCTATATGTGATTTATTAGATTTAGAGCCCTCTTCTGTTAGCCAAGGGTGTGCCCTATGAAGCACTCTCTACAGCAATTTTCCTCACCTTCAGCAACCTTAAAATGATGGACTTCAACTCCCAGAATTCCCCAGCTAACCTTGCTTCTTTGGGAGTGCGACCACTTATCTGCCCTCCCCTGATTTCAAAGCTATGAGAATGACCTTTTTTCTTGCATTTGCTCTTTGTGGGGTTTTTTTTGGGGGGAAAGCAAAAGGATTTGGCTGAGAATCAGTGATGAATGGATTAGGTGAGAAAAGTGGCTGATGGAAGAAAGATTTTGGGGTGGCCCTATGGCAGGAATTCTGGGAGCTGAACTCCACAAGTCTTAAAGTTGCCAAATTTTGGGACCCCTACCTTTAGGCATAATTAGGAACTGTAATTGCAAGAAAATTGCTTGATGTTTTTCTGGTCAAGTATACTTGTTAGTTTTTGTATGTTGATTTGGCTGCTCTCCAGTTGTGCTAACACATGAATGAGTTGGCTGAATGAATTGGGGAAGAGCGTTCTCGTGCATATGAGGCATGTAGAAAGCTTTTACTGTACTTGTAAGTGAAAGTGCTTCAGATGTAACTCTTAGTTGGACCAACAGGCCATTCTCAGGATCTCTCATTTGGACTATTATAATGTGCTCTACCTGGGGCTGCCCTTGAAGAGTATCTGGAAGCTTCAGTCGGCTCAAAACGCAGCATCCTGCACAGTTTTGTGTGAGTCCAAATTTGCACATTTGTCACTTCTTTGGAGGAAGCTCTATTGGTTGCCAGTTTTCTTCTGGGTACAATTCAAGGTGCTGATTATCAGTTTTAAAGCCCTACATAGCCTGGCCATTTGACAAACCACCTGTACACTGGCTGGCCCACCTGCGCCTGAAGGCAGGATGTGTTGAGGGTCCCATCTATTAACACATCTGATAGGACAAGAAAAAGGGTCTTCTCTGCAGTGGCCCATCACTCCCCCAGAGATAAGATGGTCCCCATCTTGTTACTTTTCACAAAAGCCCCAAAGACAGGGCTCTGTCAGCAGCTTTCTAACACATACACACACACACACCTGGTTGATACAGAACTGGTCAACTGACTTGTTTGATTGTGTATGTTGCCACTATGGGATGGAAGAGGCAGGTGAGTTTGGAGTGTGTGTTAATTGTGGCATTTTATTGCTGTACATTGCTTGGAGTCATTGTGCATGAGTTGGGTGGCCATATAAATTGGTTTAGTAAATAAATCACCATTGATCATCGTGGGGTGTACAGGTAATCCTTGACTTACAACAGTTCATTTAGTGACTATTCAAAGTTACAACAGCATTGAAAAAAGTGAGTTATGACCATTTTTCACACTTACAGCCATTGCAGCATCTCCATGGTCAGGTGATCTGAATTAAAATGCTTGGCAACTGGCTTGCATTTAAGATGGTTGCAGGGTCCCTGGGTCCCATGATTCCCTTTTGCGACCTTCTGACAAGCAAAGTTAATGGGGAAGCCAGACTCACTTAACAGTTGCAGTCATTCACTTAACAACTGTGGCAAGAAAGGCCATAAAATTCATGCCACATGCTTAATCTTAAACTTGGGTTAACCCTACAGCATCATTGCCTTCACATAATACGCAATGCCTGAATCGCATAACATAGTGTCCAGCACTGGCTGAGTTCCCACAACATATTGAGTTACAAGTTTTCCAGACTGATTTATTTGTGCACGTGCTCATTCCTAGCAGAGCCGTCTTTCTCCAACTACTTGGAGAAAGTAGTTGGAGAAAAAGTCTCACTTTTTCAGAGAAGCAGCTGTTGGGAGTCTCGTCTCAGGGACGGCTTCATAATGCCTTGGTATATAAAGAGGTTCATGAATTATTGACCGGGCAAAGGGGATGCATTTTGGATGCCAAAGGGGGCTCTCCCTCCCCTCCTTTCCCCAGGAAATTCACACGGACTCCCTTCTGGCTTAAGACAGGCAGCATCAGGATTTGCTCCCATTTTCCAGAGAGTTCCTGTACTTTGGATGAGCCGGATTAATTTGAAGGTTAACGTGAATTGAGCTACAGGTAGTTCTCAACTTACAATAGTTTGTTTAGTGATTGTTCAAAGCTATCACGGCAATGAAAAAAGTGACTTATGACTGTCTTTCACACTTACAACCGTTGCTGTATCTCCATGGCCATGTGATCAGGAATTTGGATGCTTGGCAACTGGCATGCACTTATGACAGTTGCAGTATCCTGGGGTCAATTGATCCCCTTTTGCCACCTTCTCTGACAAGCAAAGTGAATGAGAAAGCCAGATTCACTTAATAACCATGTTACTAACTTTACAGCTGCAGTAGTTCACTTAACAACTGTCATAAAATGCGAAAAAACTCACTTAGCAACAGTCTTACTTAGCAACAGAAATTTTGGGGTCAGTTGTGGTAGTAAGTCAAGGACTGCCTGCGCTTGTCTCTGTTGTATACTATATTAAACTTTTTTTTTTGCATTAAAAATGATGGTGGCAAATATTTATCTTCCCCCATGAGCCAAACCCCATAATAGGAAACTGCTTTTAAGTCATATGATGGTGAGACTGTGCTCAAAGGAAGTATGTCACTAAGGGTGGGCCAACTATAGCCCCTTTATGACTTGTGGACTTCAACTCCCAGAATTCCTGAGCCAGCCATGTTCGTGGGTTGTGAAGCCCCTCCTCTCCCAGTTGTGGGAAGGAGTTGTTTTCATCACTGAGTTTGCCTTTGTCAGCTTAAAGCATTTGATGCTGGGAAAATTCCATCTTAGACTGCAAGATCTAAATTGACAGCAAAAGTGGATTTGAGAGAATCAGTGTGTGCAATCAAACCGTGGTGTGCTGGATCTAGTAATGAATTAATTAAACTGTTTAAGAGATTGCTGGAGAGGGAATATTCCGAGCCTTTAAAATTGGATATTCAAATTGCATTGTAATTTCTCAGGTACGATGCCTGTTTCAGTATGAGTTCCTTCGTGGATGTATTCAAGTTGCCAACTATGCAAGCATTTTGTTTTTCTCTTCAGACTAGATAATTCTCAAAACATCCCATCCATTGTCCCAAAAGAGCTGAAATCTGACTGTTTTGGATATCAAGTTGTGCAAAAACCATTAGATCGTTCCCAACTCATAATGTTTACTCAGTGTTACTAATTCCCTCCCTGTTTTCATTCCCAAACAGCTGCTAGCTCAAAGTCTTCCTCTGGAGGAGACGCTTCGCTCAGCATCGAAGAGACAAAGTGAGTGAATTAAATTCATTGGGAAATTGGGATTCCACCCAGGTGTGGATCACTGAAATCCCTCTTGCAGCTAATCCTGTGCAGAGCTGCAAAGGCTGCAGGGATCAGGTAGCAAATTCGCAGGTGGCTTCAGGAATGGATTGGCCTGGGGTTCAGTGGGTGGTGATGGGAAGAGAAGAGGGGAGCAGAGGTCGTTGTCTGCACTTGGGAAAAGCAGCTGCAGCGAAGCAAAAATGCTTCCCACTTCCAAGCTCAAACCTTTTTCTAAAAGGCGGCAAGAATGGTCTTGGATTTTCCCACAGAAATCTGTTAATTTAAAAAAAGGCTGACTAGCTCCTTGAGATCTCTAACAGTGTGCTAGAGGGATTCTGTTCCAATAGAAGAGTGTAGCTCAAGGTTAATCTGTGGGGTCCTTGTTGTTCTCTGAGCTTGGTGGTTTTCTTGCAGACATTTCTTGACCCAGGTAGATACTATCAGTGCTAAAAGGGAGTGGGGTTTGTAGAGAGGAGGAGGAGGACTGTGGGGTGCTTGGTGTTCTCTGAGCTTGGTGGTTTCCTTGCAGATGTTTCATGACCCAAATAGGGAACATCATCAGTGCTAGAAGGGAGGGAGGTTTTAGGACAGGAGGAGGACTATGGGGTCCTTGGTGCTCTCTGAACTTGATTTTTTTCTTGCAGACGTTTCATGACCCAACTCGGGAACATCATCAGTGCTAGAAGGGAGGGAGTTTGCTCTCTGATTATATACAAGTATTGGTGAGAGCGTTCTTGGTGGTTGCTTGATTAGGCTGTTGTTCACTGTTTATCTGAGTTGGTAGTTCCTTGATTGGGGTACCCTGTCCAGTTCTGGTCACCATGATATAAAAAACATGCTGAGACCTAGAAGGTGTTCTCAGAAGAGCAACAAAGATGATAAAGGGTCTAGAGACTAAATTGTATGGTGAATGATTGAGGGAGCTAGAGGAGGATTGGAGCAACATGATAGCACTCTTCCAGTATTGGAGGGGCTTTCATAGAGTAGAGGGGCTTGACTTATTCTCCAAAGCACCTGAAGGCAGGACAAGAAGCAATGAATGGAATATCATCAGAGGGAGATCCAGCCTGGAAATGAAGAGAAATTTCCTGACAGAACAATTAACTGGTGGAACTGCTTCCCTCCAGAAGCTGTGGGTGCTCCATCACTGGAGGTTTTCAAGAATGGATTGGACAACCATTGGACTGGGATGGTATAAGTCTCATGCTTTGAGCAGGGGGTTGGACTAGAAGACCTCTGAGGTCCCTTCCAGCACTAGGATACTATGTTCTACTGTTTGCTGTTTGATTTTCAGAGACGAAACAACCCCCCCCCCCGCTGTCCCAGCACTGATGGTGTTACCTAGTTGTGTAACGTTTGCAAAAAAAAATCACCAAGCTCAAAGAGCATCCAGGACCCCACAGAGATTCTGTTGTCTGGTTCAACAATGGGTGCACAAGATCACATGCATTTTGTTGTTGTTGTTTTTCTCTCTCAATAGTAAACTTCGAGCAAAACTAGGGTTGAAGCCTCTGGAGATCAACACAGTCAAAAAGGGTAGGTTGGCCCGCTGTCTTCTGTCCTTCGCCATGGAGCCTTAGGTTCTTTTCTTCTTCAGACAAACTGTGTTATTTCATCTAACCCAAGATGGAGCGTCACTGATTTATTATTGTGTGATAGGAAAAGTGTTTCTTTAAAGCTTGTAGGATATCATGAGATATTTTCTCTGCTTTTTCAGCAGCTATTTATAATGTTTTCTCCCTAAACCGGCAACGGTTTTGGGTCTGGGCTGGACCACTTCATCCTGCTTACCAACAATTGCTTTCCTTGTAAAATGAATCGGTGGCTTCTAGAATTGCCAACGTTCTCCTTTTTAACGTTCACCCGCTTTAAAGTGAAAGGGCAAGGAAGAAAACGAGGGCACCGGGGTTCGGCTCTCGGCAGAAGATTGGAGTTCTCAGTGTCCAGTTTTCTGTTAAATGCACACCTCACCTCTTGGCCCTGTGGCGCAGGAGTCAAGCTGAGTTCACAAAGCAACTGAGCCAAAACTGGCTTCCTTGTCTGGGAGAGGGAGCAAAGGCCCCGTAAAGTGTCGGCAGAGACGGCTGCTACAAAAACAGACTTTGGTTGGCTTATTTTGCCCTCTAGCCTACCTGGAAGCCGTGGCTTTCCGCTTAGGTCAGTGGTGGCGAACCTATGGCACAGGTGCCAGAGGCGGCACTCAGAGCCCTCTCTGTGGACACGCATGCCGTCGCCCCAGTCCTAGGCCTTCAGCTGGGTTTTATAAAATCTTTTCCCTTTAGGCCTCTGCCACCGTGTAAAAAAAAAAAAGGTTCAATCAATCAGTCAATTTCAACTTCTCGCGGGGAAAAAAAAGATCTTGCAGTCTGCTGTTACCCCCGCAGCCACACCCACCCAATGGGCCACACCCACCTGGCACCCGACGATGCATAAGTGGGTTTTGGGTTGCAGTTTGGGCACTGGGTCTCTAAAAGGTTCACCATCACTGGCTTAGGTGTTTGCGACTCGTGGACAAGACTGAGTTTAGGTCCCGTTAGTGCTCATCTGAGCTGGTCTACAACAGAGCAAAGTGTTGGTATCTCTCCCCCTGCAGAGACCGGCAGCAAGGAGGACCCGGTGGCTGCGGAGGTCATCAACCCCATCACCCTCAGGCAGCGCGAGGACATCCGGGAGAAGCTAGCGGCTGCCAAGGAGAAGCGGCTTTTAAACCAGAAACTAGGGTAGCCTTTCGACTGTTTCTGTCCTCACTGTGGGACTGTTTGAAAACTGCTTCTAAATTACAGGCGGTCCTCAGCTTACGGCCACAATTGAGCACACAATTTATGTTGCTAAGTGAGACTTTTAAGTGGGTGGTGCCTGTTTTACGACCTTTCTTGCCCCCAGTTCTTAAAGTGAATCCCTGCCATTGTGAAGTTAGTGACACGGTTGTTAAGTGAATTGGGCGTCCCCCCCTTGGCTTTGCTGGTCAGAAGGTCACAAAGGGGGATCACGTGGGACACGGCAACTGTCATAAATACGAGTCGGCTGCCAAGTGTTTTGATCACGTGACCGTGGAGATGCTACAACAGTCATAAGTGGAAAAAACTGCCATAAGTCACTTTTTTTTCAGGGCGTTGAACATTGAACGGTCATTAAACAAACTGTTGTAAGCCAAGGACTGCCTGCGTTGGGCTGACTATACATGTGTTCTTTTTTATACTGACCTGTTTGCCCTGAATTCCATCTCGGTCCCAGGGGCAGAGCGTTCCGTAAGGGGCTTGCGTTGTTGTGTCTTTAGGAAAGTCAAGTCCCTCGGTGAAGATGACCCCTGGCTGGACGACACGGCTGCCTGGATTGAGAGAAGCCGGAAGCTGCAGTTGGAGAAAGAGATGGCGGAGAAGAGGGTCAGTGTCGGTGGGCTTTTCAGTCACTGGAGGGTCTCAAGGAAAGATGAGGCCTCCTGCCTTGAGCAGAGGGTTGACTAGATTCTGTGTTCTGTGGCAGAGGGCAACAACCTTTGTCTGCAGACCAGAGGAAAACGGAGGGGAAGCATTTTACATGTGTGCACGCGCGCACATGCGCACGGGGCCGCGAGCACACGCGTGCCGCAAATGGAGCAGGGCTAGCCCTGCCCTGTTCTTGCGTGGCGCCGTGCCTTGTTTCTGCGTGGCGCGGTGGCTGTTTCTGTGCCTTGCAGCACAGCGGTGCCCCGTTTTTGTGCCCCGCGGTGTGGCGGCCTGTTTTTGTGCTCTGTAGTGACAGCGCTTGCACAAGTGAGGGGGTGTGTGTGCACATGCACGCACACTGGCCAGCCTGTCCCATGGCCCGGTGGCCAGGAGGCCACGGCCCACTACCGGGCTGCAGCCCACAGATTGGGGACCCCTGTTCTATGGCAGAGATCTGCAACGTTGGCAACTTTAAAATGTGTGGGCTACAAGGAATTCTGGGAGTCTACATGTCTTAAAGTTGTCAAAGCTGGAGAGCCCTGTTCTCTAGTGTCTGGCATCAGTCTTGGAGTTGCCGGTCCCTGAGCTGAGGGATTCGCGTCCTCCAGGAGTGTCCCTTTTTGCCATTCCTGAGGCACCTGGTGGTCACCCTTTCGATGGGGTGAGGAGCCCAGAAGGGGTCGGCTGTCTGCCCCACGGCCAAGAATTTCCTTATCTGCAGGTAGTCCTCGACTTACAACTGAGCCCAATATTTCCGCCGCTGAGCAAGACAGTTGTCCAGTGAGTTTTGCCCCACTTTACAACCTTTCTTGCCACCGCTGTTAAGTGGATCAGTGCAGTTAAGTGACTAACACGGTCGTTAAGTGAATCTGGCTTCCCCATTGACTTTGCTTGTCAGAAGGTCGCAAAAGGGGATCAGATGACACCCCCGGGACACTGCGACCGTCATAAGTACAGGCCAGTTGCCGGTCTGAATTTGGATCACATGACTAGGGGGACGCTGTGACAGTCGTAAACAGTCATAGGATCACTTTGTTCGGTGCCCTTGTAACTTTGAATGGTCACCAAATGAACCGTTGTAAGTTCGAGGACTGCCTGTATTGCATTTCCCCAAATTAAACGCCCGCTGGCAGTCCTTGACTTGCAACTATTCAATTAGCTACCATTTTGAAGTTATGACGATGCTGAAAAAAGTGATTTATGAGCAGTCCTCACACTTAACGACTGTTGCAGCATCCCAGTGGCCATGTGGTCAAACTCCCGAGACTTGGCAGCTACCTGGATTTATGATGGTTGCAGCATCCCGGTGTCACCTGGTCGCCAGTTATGAACCTCCCAGCCAGCTTCTGACCAGCAAAGTCCATGGGGGAAGCCACTTTCCTTAGCGACTGCATGATTCATTTAACGACTGGCACGATTCACTTAATGATTGTGGCCCAAAAAAGGGGGATAAGATTGGGTGCGCTCAGGTGATGACTCACTTGACCACAGGGATCGGCGACAGGTGTCCTAACTGTGGTCATAAGTCGAGGACTCTCTGTGCCACCTGTCCCAGAGTGCTGGGAGTAGCCCCTCCCCATCGCTCGGGTTGTGCCTCTACCTTCCTTCCTCAAACAGGCCAAGCTCTTGGAGGAGATGGACCAGGAGTTCGGCATCAGCAGCCTCGTGGAGGAGGAATTTGGGCAGCAGAAGAAGGTGAGGAGGGGGGGCGAGCCCCGCCAGATGCCCTCAGCAGCCCCTTTCCTAGTGGTGCCCCCAGAAGGAGAGGGAGCCTCTCGGCAGGGCCGCCGCGCAGGGCCCCTGTTTTGCTGACTGCAGGTGGTTCCCACTTAACAGATGCTCACTGAGCGACTGTTCAAACTTACGATGGGCCCCCTCCCCCAGAAAAGTTACTTACAACCCTTCCTCAAAGTTACAGCTGCCAGACACACACACACACGGCCCCTGTGGTGTGCAGGATCGTATTTGGGGTACTTGGCGATTGGCTCACATCTCATGGTCATGTGACTACAATTTGTGTCCTTGTGGCTTACAACGTGATTCACTTAATGACCAGGGTGACACGTAAAATCAAGTCAGGTGATGCGCTTAGCGACCATGATGAAATCCAGATGCTGAATTTTGGTCGTGAAGAGAGGACTCCCTGTATCGCTTGCCTTCACCTCTGCGAAAGAAATGCCTTCAAGGGTTTCCTGGTTCTTGCTGTCCGCCAGGGACCCCAGGGACAACGGAAGGGCGGCCTGAGCCACTTCAGATGTGCTTTAAATAGGAGGCCTCAGAATGGCGTCTACAGTCCCCTGTTAGGCATGGAGAACCCCTCACAGGGTTGTGGTGGTGGGCAAAATAGGAAGGAACATTGGATATGTTTGCTACCTGGAGTCATTTGTAAAGATAATTAAGGTGGGACACAAGACACAAAGACAGTTTCCCCCCCCATGCCATCACTGTCTTATTCCTAAGGATATTTACCACATGTAGTAGGGCTGTATTGCTATTATCCTTCTCGTCTTTCTTTTGTTCTTTGCACGTACACCGAGAGCTTATGCGCCGGAGACAAATTCCTTGTGCGTCCAGTCACACTGGGCCAACAAAGACTTCATTTAGCAAACATAAATAAAAAATGCATCCTTGCTGCTGAAGGACGCATCTTTTGAGGGCCCCTTGATTTACAACGGCCGTTTCTAGCCTTCCCAAAGCTGGGAGTTTCCCTCCACGCCGTCCCTGCCTTTTCTGAGGCCTGTTTCCACTCTCTGGCTCCCAGCAGGTGGGCTACAGTGCCCCGGATCTGAAAGGTCTCACCGTGGAGCACACCATCGACTCCTTCCAGGAAGGAGAGACTGTCATCCTGACCCTCAAAGACAAAGGTAGGCGCTGAAGAGGTGCCCCCTTCCCCCACTCCAGAGCTGGCCCTGCAGGCGTGGCAGCTAGTTTTGGGTGCCAGTCCCTGTGGAGGAGCAGCAGCCCCCCATAGCTCTCCTCCAGCTGACCACTGGCATTCCTTTAGGCGTCTTGGAGGAGGAGGGTGGCGATGTGCTGGTGAACGTCAACATGGTGGACAAGGAGAAGGCCAAGAAGAACGTGGAGCTGCGCAAGAAGAAGCCGGAATACAAACCTTACGAAGAAGAGGAGAGCGTGGACGACATGGTGATTGTAAGTCTCTCTCGGTCCTCTTCCTGGGGTCCCCAGCAGCTTCAACACATTTGCCGGTGTAGATCAGTGTTTCTCAACCTTGATCACTTTTAAGATGTGTGGGCTTCAACTCCCAGAATTCCCCAGACAGAAAGAGAGAGAGAGAGAGAGAGTCTTCCCTAAGGCGGATGCCACAGCAGAGAAGGCACACCTTCTTGCCATCCGCCAAATAGCAATAGCCATATCCCTTAGACTTATATCCCGCTTCACAGTGCTCTACAGCCCTCTCTGAGCAGTTTACAGAGTCAGCCTATTTGCCCTTCCCAACCATCTGGGTCCTCATTTTACCCACCTCGGAAGGAGGGAAAACTGAGTCAGCCTTGAGCCGGTCAGGATCGAACTGCTGGCAGCGGGCAGTGAGTTAGCCTGCTGCAACCCTGCCTTCTAACCACTGTGCCACCAGGGCTCAAATGTAAGTCCCTCACAGAGGGAGCCCACAGCAAGCCCTGTCTGCCAGATCTAATGGGACGGACGGACAGACATTCATTGTTGCGTATAACACGGGTTGTTTAATTTTGGGTTTGCAAATTGTGGTGTCTGGCTGGATCGGCTGCGTGAGTCCAGCCAAGCCGCCTTTTTGCAGCCAGGTGGTTGGGGCGAAAAGGCCGAGCCCGGCTGGTTGCCTTGAGTTCCCCCCCCATCCCCCCCATCCCGTGACCCTCACTTTCTGCCCCCAGCTCAAGCACAAGGGCGTCCTCTCCAAGTACGACGAAGAGATCGAAGGGGAGAAGAAGAAGTCCTTCCAGCTGGACGCGGTGGGGATGGCGGATGGCTCCCGGGAACGGGAGCTGCAGAGCATCCGGGACAGCCTGCAGACTCGGGCCCAGTCGCTGGACCTGCCCAGCCTCCACCTGGCCTCGGAGTACTACACCCCAGAAGAGATGGTAGGGTGGGTGAGACCCCCGTGCTGGGGGAGGCAAACCCCAGAGGATGACGGTCGCAGGAAAAGCCCTGGGGTGGAGGGGGGGAAGGGGTCCAGGCTGCCTGGGTTTCCTACCTTGGAGGGGCTGGGAGGCGGCAGTGGGCTCAGCCAAAGGACCCTCCTGCCGGACTCTTAGCCCGCCTTTCCCCCCCTCCCCTCCGGCCTGCAGACCACTTTCAAGAAGACGAAGCGACGGGTGAAGAAGATACGCAAGAAGGAGAAGCCGGTGAAGGCCAACGAGTTGCTGCTCCTTGCCGTTGAGAGCAGCGAGCGGGATTTCGGGTCCAGGTCAGGGTCAGCCACATGGCTGCCTGGGGGCGAGGGGGGGGTAGAGGAACAGCCTCAGGGTCTGCTGCTTTGAAATCCCACCCCCTGGCTGTGCTGGACTCCCCATCCTGTGACTTGACCCATGTTCGAGTTTGCACAATCGGACTACAAGATAATCTCATCTCCGCTAAACAGGTCGAACTCAGGGCAGTTGCCGAATCCTTCATGGCCCAGTGAAATCTGTGTGAACACCGCCCCTGTGCGGCTGTCTTCCCACCCCCACCCCTGCGGTTGTGTTTCTTCGGACCAGAAAGCTGGCAGAGGAGGACAGTTGTATCTCCGTGCCATTCTCTCCCTCATGCCCACAAGGATGCACGATCCCAGGAGCTGTGTTCACACAGACTCCTGAGCAAGTGTGGGTCGCAGTTAAGGTGTTAGGGCCTTAACCCAGGTCAGCCCCGTCTTGATCCCGAGAGGGAAGCTTCTTTAGATGGACCCTCCCCTTCTTGTCAGGCCTGATCCACTTTGTCCTGCCTCCCTAGGACCCGGGGCCGAGGTAAACGGCGGGCCTCTGTGAAAGAGGAAGAAGAGGAGGAAGAAGAGGAGGGATCCCCGGTCACCAGGAGAAATGGCGCAGGAGAGCAGCTGATCCAGTCAGATGACATCCGGGTAGAAAAAATGGAGATCAGCAGTGAGGATGGTGAGGATCGCTGGATCACTGAAATTAAAACACTTGGGGAACTAAGATGGCACCTGGAGTGGATGGATGTATTAAATCTGGATGTAAGAGCCGCGGTGGCACAGTGGTTAGAATGCAGTATTGCAAGCTGACTCTGCCCACTGCCAGCAGTTCGATTATGGCCGGCTGAAAGTCGACTCAGCCTTCCATCCTTCTGAGGTCGGTAAAGTGAGGACCCAGATCATTGGGGACAAGAGGCTGACTTTGTAAACCGCTTAAGAGAGGGCTGTAAAGCACTGTGAAGCGGTATATAAGTCTAAGGACTATTGCGATGATGATGATGATGATGATGATGATGATGATTGATGTGGGTGGGAAGGAAGGAGGGACTGAGCAGTTTCCTGTTTTCAGTAGAAGACAATCTCTGTAGCTCAGAGTTAAAATGTGGTTGAACCTTGATGCCTCCGGAGGTCGCTTGTCTTTGTGCAGATGTTTCATTATCCAACTAGGTAACATCATCAGACCAGAAATATCCCCAACTAGATAAGCAGGGATTAGAACTAGACAAACAGGCAGAAAACAGTACCCTGAACAAGGAACCACCAAGGAGAAAACTCCCCCACCCCCAACACTGGCAGGGCAAGCTACTATATAGATATAGATATAGATATATAGATATGCAGAGAGTTTTTCAGACAGACGGTCTGATTAATTACACCTTTGGCATTTTGACTGCTATACTGCAGTTCTACTTTTTTAATAATCTCTTTTGCCTTGCAGCCCCCCAACTAGGGGCGTTAAGCAGGCTCAAGTCGCTACTGCGATACATTACAAATTCAGATTTCTTTTTGCTGACAAGATGCTAGGCAGTTGCATTAACCACCAAGCCAGGTGGTTGCAAGGCAAAAGAGATTATAAAAAAGGTAGAACTGCAGTATAGCAGTCAAAATGCCAAGGTGTAAATTAATCAGACCGTCTGTCTGAAAAACGCTCTGCATATACTCCCTTGACTCGGCTGACAAAGAGGGGAGGAGAGCCTGTGGCTTGGTGGTTAATACAGCTGCCTAGCATGTAAACTGCCCAGGTTCGAATCCCATAAAGGGTGTGGCTAGCTGAAGAGGACAAATGAGTCCGAAACAGCTATACTAGTCTCCCACTTAAATCTTTAACTCTTGTCAGCAAAAAGAAATCTGTGTGTGTGTGGGTGGGGGGGGACAAACTCAACACTCACACTGATGGTGTTACCTAGTTGGGCAAGGCAACGTCTGCAAGAAAACAGCCAAGTTCAGAGAGCACCAGGGACCCCCACCGTTTCCTCCCTGGCAGCCAGCGTTGGGCACTGCTGGTGTTTAAGCCAACGAGGGTCCTGGGTCAGGCCTGGACTCAAAGGGGGGACCCTCTAGGGCTGAAGAGGGGAGCGTGGAGCTCCAAGAGCTGCTCAAACCGGACCGTCTTCCCCTGTGTGGCCAGAGGACGCCAGGCCAGGCCCGGACTCTCCGCCTGTCCTGGAGGAAGACGAGGCCGAGATGGAGCTGCAGAAGCAGCTGGAGAAGGGGCGGAAGCTGAGGCAGATCCAGCAGTTGAAGGACAGCGGTGAAAAGGTGAGGGTGTTGCAAGGAAGGGCAGAGGCCTGGCCCCAGGTGGGGCAGGCGCTGGTGCCTTTGCAACGTGAAGTGGGGCAGAATGGAGCGGCTGTCCCCTCCCACCGGCCCCCAGCCCCTCTCTCAACATTTCAACCTGACCCCCAAGGGTTGGTGGGGCCTGTCGGTTAAGCAAGGTCAGCCTTGTTTGACCCCCTGGGGCTGACCTCTCCCACCCCTCCTGGCCTTCCCAGGTGGTGGAGATCGTGCGGAGCCTGGGGCGCAGCCGGAGCCAGGAGGACGATGCTGAGCTGGAGAAGAAGGGGGCCATCGTCTTCAACGCCACCTCTGAATTCTGCCGCACGCTGGGGGAGATCCCCACCTACGGGCTGGCTGGCAACCGGGAGGAGCAGGAGGAACTCCTGGTAAGACGTTCTGGGGCGGGGGGCCAGTTGAGAGGGCAGGGTTGAGGGATACATTTTTGAGAGGAGTGGCATTAGTCACACTCACCCACACTGCGGTCACCTCCCGTCTAGACTACTGCAATGCGCTGTACGTGGGGCTGCCCTCGGAAAGGATCTGGAAGCTCCAGTTGGTTCAGCATGCATTTCCCTGCACAGTTTTGTGCAAGTCTGTGTTTACACACGTGTCACCTCTCTGCTGATTTGCTTCCGGGTCCAGCTCAAGCTGCTGGTTGTCACGTGATTCCGTCTCCTTTAGTCAGATGGGCGGCTGTTTAAATTTGATTTGCAGCCGTTGCGGCATCCCCCACGGTCACATGATCAGAATTTGGGTGCTTGGCAACCGGCATGTGTTCAAGACAGTTGCAGCATCCCGGGGGGTGTGTGTGTGTCTTATGATCTCTCTTTGCATCCTGACTTCATTTCACAACTTAACAATGGAGGCTAATGGGGATCATAAAATCGGACAAGATTCACTTAATAACTAAATTTGGAAATTCTGGTCCCAATTGTGGTTGTACGTTGAGGACCATCTGTACCTCCAAAAAGAGGACGGCCGAGTCAGAGTCCCTCTGTGAGGGAGACTGGAGATTTCTAAATTTGATAAATAAAAATAAAGACTCGACGGGGGATGTGTGTGTGTCTTGCTTTAAGGGCATGATTTGAGACTCCTAGCCTTTTATCTTACAGCAGGGTTTCTCAACCTTGACCACTTGACGATGGGTCGACTTCAACTCCCGTGCTGGCTGGGGAATTCTGGGAGTTGAAGTCCACCCATCTTAAAGCTGCTGAGGTTGAGAAACATTGAGCTAGCTTTCCAAGATTTGGGGTATCTGCCTCTTTAGAAGAACAGGGGTTTTCTTGCGCGGCCAGTCAGGGTCCTCCTCACATCCAGACAATCCTTCCTCATGTCTCCCTTCTTCCCCCCCTTCCCTCCCCCCCATCTCTCAGGACTTTGAACGTGACGACGAGAGGTCAGCCACCGGCGGCTCTGACTCAGATGGCGAGGAGAACATTGGCTGGAGCACGGTCAACCTGGATGAGGAGAAGAACCAGCAGGATGTACGTAGGACTTGGGGGTCTGAAAGGCTGGCTGGGATGCTGGGAGTTGAAGTGCGCTTGTCTTCAAGTTGTCACAATGAGAAACACTGCGCTAGATTATACATCACTGTTTCTCAGTCTCAGCCACTTGAAGATGGGTAAACTTCAGCTCCCAGAATTCTCTGCTGCCTGGGGAACTCTGGGAGTTGAAGTCCACCCCTCTTCAAGTAGCCGAGTTTGAGAAATGCTGCTCTGGATGCGTGGCTTCCACTCTCAGAATCCTCAACCACGGTCCAGCCAGCCAAGGAAACCTGGAGGTTGATGTTGGCTTGTTTGAAGGGCTGTACCGCTGATCAAACCTGTCTTCCTCTGGTATGCAGTTCTTCACCTCATCCACCACCATCCTGGATGAGGAACCCATCGTCAACCGGGGCCTGGCCGCTGCCTTGATGCTGTGCCAGAACAAAGGTAAGCAGAGAGCTGATCGCTGCCCACCCTCAGCAGGACGGTGCCCTGGGTTCAGACCAGGAGGGGCCCTTCCTTGTGCAGCCTTGCCTAGAGCTGCAGATGCCTTTTCTTGGTTACTGTGTGGCTGGAGGGTGGGTTACAGGCTGCCTCCCCTTCCCCTGGGTCTGTCTTTCTCCAGGCTTGCTGGAGACCACGGTGCAGAAGGTGGCACGGGTGAAGGCGCCAAACAAGTCGCTGCCCTCGGCCGTTTATTGCATTGAGGACAAGATGTGAGTGGGCCAGGAGGGAGACGGTCTCCCCGGCACCCTTTTATTACTTCATTCATTCATTCATTCCTTTCATATTCATATTATTTCGTTATTCATTTATTATTTCATGCAGTATTATTATTTATCTCCTTTATTATTTTCTACTTCTCCCTTTTATTGGCTATACACTTTAGTATTATTCTATTCTGTTGTTGTTCGCAAGCACACTGAGCGCTTCTCTACCAGAGACAAATTCCTTTGTGTGCCTAACCACACTTGGCCAAGTAACTAAATCAGAAGTCAGGTTTAGAGAGCAGAGATGGTCCTCACTGGATCAGGAGAAGCCTTGATACAGCCGGTCCTCCCCTTACCACAGCAGTGAGTAAAGGGACTCACAACTGGTCCTCATACTCACACTGGATGCAGCATCTCCACAGCCTCCCATGAGGAGTTTAGATGATTGGCAACCAGCATGTATTTAGCATGGTTGCAGCATCCCGGGATATGCGTGTGTTCGTGTGTGTGTGTGTGTCACATGACCACCTTTTGTGACCTTCCCGGCCGGCTTCTGACAAGCAGTCAATGGGGGAAGCCAGATTCATTTAACAACTGCAGTGACTCGCTTCACAACATGGGAAACAAAGTTGTAAAATCAGGTGTGGCTCATCTAACCTCCTTGGTTAGCAACAGAAAGTTTCTTCCCAATTGTTGTCGTAAGTCGAGGACGCCCTGTATTGTGTTATAGAAATGAAAGGTGTATCTGAGGAGGGAGGGGGTGTGTGGGATCGAGCACCTGCTCCGCCCTTTGCCTTGGCTAAGCCAATGGGGTTGCCAGGGAAGCTGAGACGGCTGCCTGTCGTCCCGCCCCAGGGCCATCGATGACAAGTACAGCCGGCGGGAGGAATATCGGGGATTCACTCAGGACTTCAAGGAAAAAGACGGCTACAAACCAGACGTGAAGATAGAATACGTGGACGAGACGGGGCGCAAGCTCACCCCCAAGGAGGTACTGGGAACCCCCACTCCCACCCCCAGTGCCCCCTTCCTCCCAGGGCAGAACTGCTGCTGCTAATCCTGCTATTTTTATTATTATTATTATTCCAAATGAGTCCACTCTTACTGTAAGAATCAGATGTTTAAGACTTCATGGATACCTCTTTCAAAGATCAAAATGGATTGGAGCCGTCTGTCTGTTTGTCTCTTTATTATTTGATTTTTATTCTGCCTTTGTTACTTCACAACTAATGCAAGGCGGCAGACATACCTAATGCTGCTTCCTCCTCCTATTTTCCATACAAAATCAACCCAGTTGGCTTTCATGCCTAAGGCAGGACTAGAACTCAGGTCTCCTGGTGACTGGCCCAAAGTCACTCAGCTGTCTTTCAGGCCTAAGGCAGGACTAGAACTCACCGTCTTCTGGTTTCTAGCCTTTGCCCTTAGACCAAATTCACGTCACTATGTAGAGCACAAGCCCTAGCCGGCCCTGGCCTCCTTCCTTTGCCTCAGTGCCCACCCTGTGGAGAAGGGGGGGGGTCTGTCTGCCTTTTAACCGGGGCTCTTGGTGTCGCAGGCCTTCCGCCAGCTGTCTCACCGCTTCCACGGCAAGGGCTCTGGGAAGATGAAGACCGAACGGCGCATGAAGAAACTGGACGAGGAGGCGGTGAGTGGTGGGGAGGAAGGGGCAGGGGAGGTCCCCGGGCGTGGAAGCCAGAGTTTTCGTTGAGAGGCCGGTCTTGTCCATCCCTTCATCCAGGCAGGCCCTCCAGTTGACGATGGCTTTGAACAGAGAAGCGCTCTCAGCTTCAAACATTCAGATTAAGAGAGACCATTAAGCTAAGCACTAAAAAAGCCGTAAGCGTCAGCAGCCCCTGGGTCTGGAGGTCCTCAGCCGTCCTCCGGGTCACGGTTGTCTCCAAGATGTTTTTCAAAAAGCAACTGGACTTCCTTATTTTTTTTCCTTGAACAGAAAAAGCTTCTTGCATGAGAAGCGAAACATTTTCAAGCAAAAGAAAAAAAATAATAAGGAAGTCCAGTTGCTCTTTGAGAAGCCACTTTGAGCCATCCGGAGCAGAAGAACCCTTAGCTCCCAAGGGAAGCACCGTCCCACGGCAGAGGGAGCAGTCCTGATTTTGTGGCCACCTTTTTAAGGGCTTTCTCAAAACCAGGGGAAAGGGTTAGGGTGCACAGAGCTGGCGGTGCCAGAGAGGGCAGCTCCCCCCCACCCAAGAGAGAGGAGCAGCAGTGAGCTAATCAGATAAAAAACTGACAAACGCCTTGGGTCATTTTTTTAGAGATATTTCCCTTCGCAGACTCCACAGTCTCCCTTCAACCTCGTCATGTATTTGAAAAGTTCCTTAAAAAAAAACTTCAGGGAGATATTCCGAGAGGGACTTGCCTTGAAAGTAGCCCAGGCTGAACTGGGTGGTACAGCCAAATATCAGCACCACCCTGGAAATGTTTTATGGCTTGTTGTGTTGTGTCATAGAGAGGTTATGTCACTTACAGCCTTTCTGTTCAAAGTTACAGTGATACTGAAAAACGTGACTTAACGACCATTTTTCACACTTAAAACTATTGCAGCATCCCCGTGTGATCACGTGATCAGAATTCAGATGCTTGGCAACTGGCTCATATTTATAGTGGTTGCATAGGGTCCCGGGGTCATGTGATCCCGTTGTGACCTTCTGACAAGCAAAATTATTGCGGAAGCCAGATTCACTTAACAACCGTGTGATTAACTTAACGGCTGCAGTAATTCATGTAAGAACCGTGCAAGAAAAGTTGTAAAAACAGGGCAAAACTCACTTAACAACTGTCTTGCTTAGCAACAGAAATTTTGGGCTCAGTTGTGGTCGTAAGCCGAGGACTACCTGTAATATGATATGATAATTTTTAGATCATAAACTGCTTAATGCAATTTGCCAGATTTCCCTTTGGGAGTCCTGGGTCACGGATTTTAGTTGCGCTCTGTCAAGTTAGCCCCCGAGATCCCTGGGCTGAAACGTTTTTGCCCTACAATGCAACCTTTTGTCCAACTAAAGGTTACAGACACAAAAACTGTAATAAGATATTAAAGAGCATTGTTTCTCAACCCTGGCAATTTTAAGTTATATGGCCTTTCAGGTCCCAGATTGCTGGGCATTGAAGTCCACAGATTTTAAAGCATGGGGGCTTGGGAATTCTGGGAGTTGAAGTCCACAGTTTAAAGGTTGAGAAAAGGTGGTGCAAAGAGCAGCAAGTCCACCCCTGAGGAGTTTGGGCCTTGGTCTGGAAGGAGACCGTTGCAAAACAGTTTCCCTCATTCTCACACCTTCCTGTGTCACATGCTGTAGTCCAAGGGTCCCCAACCCCTGGTCCGTGGACCGGCATCAGGCCACGGCATGCCAGCAACCGGGCCACGCAAAACAAGCGAAGCCCCATCCGTGGGATGCAGGCAGCATGCAAAACCACATCCTTCCGATCCGGGGGAAAACCTTTCTCCGTGGAACCGGTCCCTGGTGCCCCAAAGGTTGGGGGCCGCTGCTGTAGTCAACCCCAGCCGCGAGGGGAAAGCAGGGCGCAGAGAATATTGGCTCCAGCGCTGCTACTCCTGTTTTCCAGCTCTTGAAGAAGATGAGCTCCAGTGACACCCCACTGGGCACGGTGGCTTTGCTCCAGGAGAAGCAGAAAGCTCAGAAGACGCCGTACATCGTGCTCAGCGGTAGCGGGAAGAGCATGAATGCGTAAGGATGTCGGGGGGGCACGCCTGGTGGGGGGCTGATTTTGACAGCTGGGTACCAGCCCGAGATGCGATGGTCTTCTCTGAAGTCAAATCCCCAGAATGGCTTGCTTGGCTGTCCTCTACCGTTCCTTCCTGCGTTCGCTTTCGTTGGGGAGTGGAGCGAAGAATTATGGGGAAAAGGCAATGCCGGCTGGTGTCTATTCCTCCCTTAATTTGGATAAGCCCCCCCCCCTGCAGGAAAAGGAATTTGAGGGACATCTATTTGCATCTGAAATCTCGTCTAGTCATTCCTCTTAACTTGGCATCTCAAGAGGATGAATGTGCTCCCCATTGGTTGGTCCAAGACCCCAGATGTGGTTGCAGCATCCCTGGAGGGCACCAACTTCAGGATGGTGTTCTAAACCAGAGGTTTCCAATCTTAGCAACTTTACAACTCCCAGAATCCCCCAGCCAGCATGGAGTTGAAGTCACCAGCCTTAAACATTGCGAAGATTGGACACCGCTAGTTAGGACATCTGAGGAGGACTCAACCAAAAGACTTTTCCCAGTTGGGTGGGCAGAGAGGACTTTCCTGCGCGTCTTTCCCTAATTCTGTTCTCTCTCTCCAGAAACACCATCACCAAGTGAAGCACCGGCTTCCTGTTGTCGGTGGGAACGCTTTGGACACAGTTGTGCTTGCGGGATGTGCAAGGATTGTCTCCATCTGTCGCTTCCGGTGGGCGTCTCGTCCACCTAACCCTGCGCTCACCGCTCTTCTGTGTACATAGTTGTGGGGCTGAGTTTTTAAGCAACTTTTTATATCCCTGTGTGAAACCAAATCGCTGTAATAAAAATAGCTGAGACCTCATTGTTGAAGCCTTTCTGCATTCAGCGGTGGAATGTTTTTGAAGTTTTGGGGTGCGGGAGAGAATACATTGAATGGACTTTTCCTACGAGGTTAAAGAAGGGAAACTGCAGCTTTTCTTCAGCCTGGCTTCCAGTGGCTGTTTGGTTGGAGGGATCAGTTACCCAATTCCATGGCTGGGCTCAGTGAATAAACTGATTCCCCTAACTGTGAGTTAGCATTATGCAAACACATCCAATCGTGTTTCAAAGATGCGTCATTCCACATTAAATGGATTTATAGATAGTAGAGTATGGGAATGTGGGGTCCTCGGTGCTCTCCGAGCTTGGTAGTTTTCTTGCAGACGTTTCATTACCCAATTAGGTAACACCATCAGTGCTAGGAATGGATAATGAAACTTCTGCAGGAAAAAGTTCACAGAGCACCAAGGAGCCCCCAGTTCAGCCCTGAGCTATAAATCTTCTCTTCTAATATTATAAGGAATTCTAGTGCTAGAAATGTCAGGAAAATTATTCTACTGTTCAGAAACACTTGGAGAAAAAAGGGTGAAACAAACCACGGCTGCCATTTGTAACTTTTTATAGCTGGGTCCTCGTGTCTGTTCATCAAGCTACAGGTACCACAATAGCAAGCCAGAATTTTTGTTGCTAAGCAAGGCAGTGAAGTGAGAGGCACCTGAATTTATATCTTTTTTTTTTGCCACAGATGAGTGAATCCCTCTTGTTCTTAAGGAATCACGTGGTTGTTAAGCGGATCCAGCTTTCTTTGCTTGTCAGAAGCTGGTTGGGAAGGTTGCAAATGCGGGTCACGTGACTCCATTGTTAAATGCCTGCCTGCCAAGCGCCTGCAACAGTTGTAAGTGCAAGGGTCAGTCGTAAGTCACTTTTTTCAGTGCTGTTGTAACTTTGAGCAGTCACTAAATGAATGCTTAAGGCAAGGAACTTTTACTGGTGGTCCTTGACTTACAGCAGTTCATTTAGTGATCAAAAGTCACAATGAAACTAAAAAAAGTGACTTATGACCAGTTTTCACAAGACCGTTGCAGCGTCCCCAGGGTCACGTGATCAATATTCAGCCCCTTGGCAACTGACTCACATTTATGATGGTTGCAGCATCCCCGGGGTCATTTTGTGACTTTTGCGACCTTCTGACAAGCAAACTCTGTGGGGAAGCCAGATTCACTTAACAACCGTGTTACTAATTTAAGAATTGCAATGATTCACTTAACAAATGTGGCGAGAAAAAAATCATAAAATGGGGCAAAACTCACTTAGCAAATTTCTCATTTAGCAACATAAATTTTGGGCCCAATTGGGGTCGTACGTTGAGGACTGCCTGTTCTTTCATTTTCCAATTTATTTATTTTTAAATAGAAAACGTATTCATGCAGCTCAATGATGCCAGGATTGAAGTGCGTAATCCCAGGACTAACCAAAGCGACGGCATTTCCCCTTTTGTAAACTGGGGAGATTTCATGTCTGTTCCCACAAAACGGCTGAATAAAGTCACAGATTCACCACTTGCTGCATTTGGAGGACGCTTTTATTAAACAAAGGCAAGAGAAACGGAGCGAATTAAGAGTAGAGGCCAGGTGCCCACAGAGGGAAGCCAATGCGCTGAACGAGGAACAGCTTCCTCCTTAATCTGCAGCAGGTTAGGGATGTTCACACAGCCTCCTCCAGCACTTCAAATGGAAGCATTCAAACCCCAAACAGGAAAACAGCTGCCCAAAACTGGCCCCAAGAGTAAAAAATTTCAGGGCAGAGTAACCCATTCTCAAAACCCTGAGAAGGAAAAAGCAAAAACAACCAGAGAATTTCAACTACAGCCCTTCTGATGATAATGTCGTCTCACCAGAGAACTCCAGTCGTCCTTTGGGAAGCTGAGTTGGGGCTCCTGAACCCCTAAAGCGGGGGTCCCCAAACGTGGCAACTTGAAGACTTGTGGTCTCCCAGAATTCGCCAGCCAGCCATGGACCGCCATGGAGTCCACAAGTCTTCAGCCACATTTGGAGACCCCTGCCCTAAAGAGACCACATCTAGTAGTCCACGCTCACTTTGGCTGAGATCCGAGCCACGTTCCTTCTGGGTTAGACCAGGATGTCAGGCTGGCTTGATCTGCTCTGTAAGACTGGTTGTTATTTTTCTTCTTCCTCCGAGTCGCTGCTCTCCTCGCTCTCCATAAAGTCGTAGGTTATTCGGTTTGTGTTCACAAACAAGTCAGTGTCATCATCTTCAGAATCCTGTTCCCCAGAAGACTGAGGGGTGCTTTCTAACCCCTCTCTACTAGAAAGATTAAAAAAAAGGTTCTTGGGGGGGGGAAAGCTTCAAACATTCAATTTTAATTATTTCTATCACATTTTTAACTGAGCTAAATTGCATCAAATTATAATTCAGGCAAAAGAGTTTAAATGTTTGATTTTAAAGCCAACGATATTAACAATCATTTTAGCCATCTGGTGTATTGTTTTTAAGATTTAATAACTTTAAGAGCAAAAGCTAGTTAAAACAGACAACCTTCTGCCAAATTTTCCCCACAGCTTAGGCAATGGAGGGCAAAGAGAAATGGCAGGATTGGTAAAACTACTTTAGATTACGATTAATATTATAATAAGATCATAATAATCAGAAATCCACCAATGGAGGTTTAGAGCTTTTAAACAATTGGGCATCAACATTTGAAATAAAACTTGTTATTGCTTCATTGTTTTAAATGCCAAGATCATCACCTGAAGTGACTTTTTTCAAAATCTTAACATAAAATATTGATAATAATTTTCAGCAATTTCTTCCCTTCTGGGCAAGTGCTTTTGAAAAGCCATTCCCACAGGTGTCCAGGTCTCCCATTTTATTTATTGGAATTTTTATCCTGCCTTTATTACTTTACAAGCAACAGAAGGCAGTGAACATACATTCCTTCCTCCTATTTTCCCCATAACAACAGCCCTGTAAGGTGGGTTGGGCTGAGACTGGCCCAAAGTCACCAAGTTGGTTTTCATGCCTAAGGCAAGATTAGAGCTCACCAACTCCCAGCGAATGGCCCAAAGTCACCTAGCTGGCTTCCGTGCCTACGGTGGGACTAGAACTCACTGTCTCCTAGTTTCTAGACCACCATCTTAACCACCGCCCGCGACTAGCTCTCATCCCCATCTTGTCCACCTTTACCTTTCTTTAGTATTGCTTCGAGTTCCTTTTACATCCCCCAAGAAAGCATCAGGCCTGCAAGGGGGAAAACGAGAAAGAACGTCAACATCACGTTGTAGGATAGTTTGTAAAAATTATTTCACCCTTCAGAATTTCCATGTCCCGAACTGAGAAGCTGTGGTGAAAACCCTTTATACTCTTTTTTTAAGGTTTCCTGCTTAAGCAGGGAGCTGGACTAGAAGACCTCCAAGGTCCCCTTCTACTCCGTTTATTCTGTTCCGTTCCTTGATAAAATCGATTAGGAAAGTATATTCGATCAAACAAAGCAGCTTCTTCTGCTAAATCAAAGATGCTGTAAGGAAAATGGGCACATACTGTAAGCTATTTCCTCTCCTTCCCTCCGGAACACACCGCTCTCTCGCTCGCTATTTCTTTATTTTTATTAAATCGATATGTTGCCCATCTCCTCCATAAGGCAAATCTGGACATCTTACAAAGCATAGATACCCACCAATATCCTTCCTTCTTAAGGTACCGAACGTGGTCCTTGTAGAGGACAAAACTGATTTCTGCTTTCACTTTCTCGCCTTCTTCGATGGGATCAACCAGTAAGAAATCTCCTGAAGTTTGAAGGAGAGGGGAAAATGGACTTAATACACCTAACTGAGGAACAATTTTACCTGTTTTTTGGGGGGAAAGATAGATTGGCTTTGGAGATTGGACTGATTGTATTCATTCAATCAGCAACTGATAAGAGATGGTATAAAGAAACAAATGTCGATATTTGATCTGAGACCAATTAAGATAATATTTGGGATGATTTGGGATTGAAGTCATGATAAATTTTCTCCGAGTTGATTATAATAACAGTTAACAGAGGGTTTTGGAATTTCAGTCTTGTCTTTCTCTTATTTTTGTTCACAATTGTTATTACCTTTATATAATATGTTCATTATTATTGTTTCTTCTGTTAACTATTTTGTTATTAATATAATTATGCATAATTATGCCTGTTTCACAAGTGGTGGAAAACTAGCATTGCTGTTGTCATGGTTCCGATAGATCAGTGGTTCTCAACCTTTTTAATGCCGTGACCCCAACCGGTCGTAAGTCGAGGACTAAATCGGTCGTACGTCGAGGACTAAACCGGTCGTAAGTCGAGGACTAAACCGGTCGTAAGTCGAGGACTACCCAACTGGTCGTAAGTCGAAGACTTTCCCTGCCCGGGAGCACCGCGCATGCGTGGTTCCGCCCCCTGCGCCGGCCAAGGTGTAGCTGGCAAGCGGCAGAGACGGAGCAGGCCGACCTCCAGCTGGCCCAGCCCAAGGGAGGTAAGGCACCCACCGGAAAAGGGGGAAAAAATGGCGGACAAAAAAAATGGCGGGGAAAAAAATGGCGGACAGCCTTGCTTGGCGACCCCCATGAAATGGTCGATCGATCCCAAATGGGGTCCCGACCCACAGGTTGAGAACCACTGCGATAGATGAAACCCATCAAAAGAACTTCAAGGCAAGAATTCTTCCTTAAAGAACATTTTATTCAGGAAACAAAGTATCGGCACTACATAGTTGAACCCAAAACTAATTTCCCTTTCCCCCATACAAAGTAACAAATTGCAACTCCCACCCCAACACATTCTCCAATTAGCCTGAAACGTGGGCTCCCTCTCCAGCCCCCCAAAACGTTATCAATTCGTCCTTGGGTTCCCACAAAGCTGAGTTCAAGCATTCATCCCAACCCCCCTTCTGCACCTGATCTCTAAATAGAAGGAAACGCATGTTAAAAGCAAAAAGAGAAAATAGCTGCGATTTTCATCAGTTGCCAGAGCAGGAACATCCAATGTTTACAGTGTTGACAGCTGTATTTGATAATAGTAGTAGTAGTAGTAGTAGTAGTAGTAGTAGTAGTAGTAGTAGTAGTAGTAGTAGTAGTAATAATAATAATAATAATAATAATAATAATAATAATAATAATAATAAAGTTGGAAGGGACCTTGGAGGTCATCCGGTCCAACCCCCTGCTCAGGCAGGAAACCCTATAGTACCATTTAAGACAAATGGCTGTCCAGTCTCTTCTTAAAGACTTCCAGTGTTGGAGCATTCACCGCTTCTGGAGGCAGGTTGTTCCACTGGTTGATTGTTCTAACTGTCAGGAAGTTTCTCCTTAGTTCTAGGTTGCTTCTCTCCTTGGTTAGTTTCCATCCGTTGCTTCTTCTCCTGCTTTCAGGCGCTTTGGAGAATAGCTTGACTCCCTCTTCTTTGGGGCAGCCCCTGAGATATTGGAGCACTGCTATCATGTCCCCCCTCGTCCTTCTCTTCATTAAACTAGACATACCCAATTCCAGCAACCGTTCCTTGCATGTTTTGGCCTCCAGTCCCCTAATCATCTTTGTTGCTCTTCTCTGCACTCTTTCTAGAGTCTCAGCATCTTTTTTACATTGTGGTGACCAAAACTGGATGCAGTATTCCAAGTGTGGCCTTACTAAGGCATTGTAAAGTGGTATTAACCCTTCACGTGATCTTGATTCTATCCCTCTGTTAATGCAGCGTATATGTATTAGTTTTTTCTTTAAGACACTTTTTTAACACACTTCTTTTTTAATGTTTTTTGTTTGTTTTTATTCTTTTGCCCTTTTTAAAATATTTTGGCATTCTGTATTTTAACTTCTTTGAATACACTAAAAAATTTCCACACACTCAAAAAAAAAAGAAATCTCCTGGAGGGAGGGAGGGAGGGAGGGAAAGATAGACAACTGTGATAGGGGGAAGAGGGAAAAGAAGAGGGCCGTTTTCCCCCTTGCAAATGCAAGGACCCCTGGCCACTCACCTCTCTTGATCCAAATGTTCTTACGGAACTTGGTGGGCATGCTGACCAGGAACCGCGTCCTCTCAGGGGTCTCCACTTCATGGAGGTTGTTTCCTGGGGTCCCCAGCACCTGGAGGAGCAGAGCAAAGTTGCCGGTAAGAACTCGGCCTGTTTTCTGGCTTAATCTGAAATTGGTCTCTGTTCACACGGCACACTGAGCTACCAGCTAGACCAGTGATAGTGAAGTTATGACACGTGTGTCAAGATGGACATGCCACAATGGTTTGGGCAATACACCAACATTCAACAACACCAGACCACAACTATTCTTGAAAGCACACCCAATTCTCACACAATGTTTAGAGGCCGTGGGAGAATGTAGTGTGCTCTTGCGCAGCCGCTAGACCAGACATGTCAAACTCGCGATGTCATGTGACGTCGCACGACGTATCGGAACTTTTCCCCCGTTGCTGGCTGCTCTAGACGCTGGAGGTCCACATAAACCTCGATTCAGGCTAATTAATTAAGTTAACCAGTCTTACCCGGACAATCTGCTGTCTCTCTGAAGGAACCACATATTCCTCTAACACTTCTTTGACCACATGTTTGCGCTTGGTCGCCTGGGACATGATGCTCTGTTAACCACTGTAAACGGTTTCTGTGCTGAGATGAATTGCTTCCAGGATGCGTCCACAATGTTGAATGCTGCAAAAAGCCATTAAAACTTGACTCTCAAAATGGAGAAAGCAAACAGCTTTGGACACTTAACCTGCAGAGAGCCTACTACCCAAACTGGGCAGGAAAGGCCAGGGGAAAAAATCAATGTGCTTTAATTAAACTAAAATCAAATTCAATGGCAGTTACGTAATATTGTGTTCCATTTTTTCAAAATAATATCTAAGTTGATGGTAAATTTTAGACCTGCCCCTCAGGCTCCACCCAATATTCTCAGTTGTTTCTCTGGAGCTTAGAATAAGGCGCACTGCTCTCTATCTGTTAGGCACAAAGAATCAGGATCACACGTTAAGTTGTAAAAAGATTTATTTAAGCCAATACATAAAAATTTAATAAAATAAAATACAGGTAGTCCTCGACTTATAACAGTTCATTTAGTGACTGTTCGAAGTTATAACAGCACTGAAAAAAATGACTTGGGACCATTTTTCACAATTATGACCATTGCANCTCACCTACATCGTCCATATAGGACGACTCGGGAACTCAACTCCTACCCCGGGCAGCTCACCGATCCCCTTATGCCCAGGGGAAAGGTATCAAGCCGTTTGGCAGCAGATGCTGGCTGTCAAACCGGCTTTTACGCAAAACAGGCGGGAGGCAGCAAACAGCTGCGACCAGCGAAATCGCCTGCCACCGGAAGCCTCAACTAGGTGTAATATTATGTATGTTAGTTTTTTATCATTTGTCAGCCGCCCTGAGTCCGAAAGGAGAAGGGCGGGATATAAATGCAATTAATAAATAAATAAATAAATAAACAGAAATTTTGGGCTCAGTTGTGGTCCTAAGCCGAGGACTACCTGTAATATGATATGATAATTTTTAGATCATAAACTGCTTAATGCAATTTGCCAGATTTCCCTTTGGGAGTCCTGGATCACGGATTTTAGTTGCGCTCTGTCAAGTTAGCCCCCGAGATCCCTGGGCTGAAACGTTTTTGCCCTACAATGCAACCTTTTGTCCAACTAAAGGTTACAGACACAAAAATTTTAATAAGATATTAAAGAGCATTGTTTCTCAACCCTGGCAATTTTAAGTTGTATGGCCTTTCAGGTCCCAGATTGCTGGGCATTGAAGTCCACAGATTTTAAAGCATGGGGGCTTGGGAATTCTGGGAGTTGAAGTCCACAGTTTAAAGGTTGAGAAAAGGTGGTGCAAAGAGCAGCAAGTCCACCCCTGAGAAGTTTGGGCCTTGGTCTGGAAGGAGACCGTTGCAAAACAGTTTCCCTCATTCTCACACCTTCCTGTGTCACATGCTGTAGTCCAAGGGTCCCCAACCCCTGGTCCGTGGACCGGCATCAGGCCACGGCATGCCAGCAACCGGGCCACGCAAAACAAGCGAAGCCCCATCCATGGGATGCAGGCAGCATGCAAAACCACATCCTTCCGATCCGGGGGAAAACCTTTCTCCGTGGAACCGGTCCCTGGTGCCCCAAAGGTTGGGGGCCGCTGCTGTAGTCAACCCCAGCCGCGAGGGGAAAGCAGGGCGCAGAGAATATTGGCTCCAGCGCTGCGACTCCTGTTTTCCAGCTCTTGAAGAAGATGAGCTCCAGTGACACCCCACTGGGCACGGTGGCTTTGCTCCAGGAGAAGCAGAAAGCTCAGAAGACGCCGTACATCGTGCTCAGCGGTAGCGGGAAGAGCATGAATGCGTAAGGACGTCGGGGGGGCACGCCGGGGGGGGGCTGATTTTGACAGCTGGGCACCAGCCCGAGATGCGATGGTCTTCTCTGAAGTCAAATCCCCAGAATGGCTTCCTTGGCTGTCCTCTACCGTTCCTTCCTGTGTTCGCTTTCGTTGGGGAGTGGAGCGAAGAATTATGGGGAAAAGGCAATGCCAGCTGGTGTCTATTCCTCCCTTAATTTGGATAAGGCCCCCCCTGCAGGAAAAGGAATTTGAGGGACATCTATTTGCATCTGAAATCTCGTCTAGTCATTCCTCTTAACTTGGCATCTCAAGAGGATGAATGTGCTCCCCATTGGTTGGTCCAAGACCCCAGATGTGGTTGCAGCATCCCTGGAGGGCACCAACTTCAGGATGGTGTTCTAAACCAGAGGTTTCCAATCTTAGCAACTTTACAACTCCCAGAATTCCCCAGCCAGCATGGAGTTGAAGTCACCAGCCTTAAACATTGCGAAGATTGGACACCGCTGGTTAGGACATCCTGAGGAGGACTCAACCAAAAGACTTTTCCCAATTGGGTGGGCGGAGAGGACTTTCCTGCGCGTCTTTCCCTAATTGTGTTCTTTCTCTCCAGAAACACCATCACCAAGTGAAGCACCGGCTTCCTGTTGTCGGTGGGAACGCTTTGGACGCAGTTGTGCTTGCGGGATGTGCAAGGATTGTCTCCATCTGTCGCTTCCGGTGGGAGTCTCGTCCACCTAACCCTGCACTCACCGCTCTTCTGTGTACATAGTTGTGGGGCTGAGTTTTTAAGCAACTTTTTATATCCCTGTGTGAAACCAAATCGCTGTAATAAAAATAGCTGAGACCTCATTGTTGAAGCCTTTTCTTTCTGCATTCAGCGGTGGAATGTTTTTGAAGTTTTGGGGTGCGGGAGAGAATACATTGAATGGACTTTTCCTACGAGGTTAAAGAAGGGAAACTGCAGCTTTTTCTTCAGCCTGGCTTCCAGTGGCTGCTTGGTTGGAGGGATCAGTTACCCAATTCCATGGCTGGGCTCAGTGAATAAACTGATTCCCCTAACTGTGAGTTAGCATTATGCAAACACATCCAATCGTGTTTCAAAGATGCGTCATTCCACATTAAATGGATTTATATATAGTAGAGTATGGGAATGTGGGGTCCTCGGTGCTCTCCGAGCTTGGTGGTTTTCTTGCAGACGTTTCATTACCCAATTAGGTAACGCCATCAGTGCTAGGAATGGATAATGAAACTTCTGCAGGAAAAAGTTCACAGAGCACCAAGGAGCCCCCAGTTCAGCCCTGAGCTATAAATCTTCTCTTCTAATATTATAAGGAATTCTAGTGCTAGAAATGTCAGGAAAATTATTCTACTGTTCAGAAACACTTGGAGAAAAAAGGGTGAAACAAACCACGGCTGCCATTTGTAACTTTTTATAGCTGGGTCCTCGTGTCTGTTCATCAAGCTACAGGTACCACAATAGCAAGCCAGAATTTTTGTTGCTAAGCAAGGCAGTGAAGTGAGAGGCACCTGAATTTATATCTTTTTTTTGCCACAGATGAGTGAATCCCTCTTGTTCTTAAGGAATCACGTGGTTGTTAAGCGGATCCAGCTTTCTTTGCTTGTCAGAAGCTGGTTGGGAAGGTTGCAAATGTGGGTCACGTGACTCCATTGTTAAATGCCTGCCTGCCAAGCGCCTGCAACAGTTGTAAGTGCAAGGGTCAGTCGTAAGTCACTTTTTTCAGTGCTGTTGTAACTTTGAGCAGTCACTAAATGAATGCTTAAGGCAAGGAACTTTTACTGGTGGTCCTTGACTTACAGCAGTTCATTTAGTGATCAAAAGTCACAATGAAACTAAAAAAAGTGACTTATGACCAGTTTTCACAAGACCGTTGCAGCGTCCCCAGGGTCACGTGATCAATATTCAGCCCCTTGGCAACTGACTCACATTTATGACGGTTGCAGCATCCCCGGGGTCATTTTGTGACTTTTGCGACCTTCTGACAAGCAAACTCTGTGGGGAAGCCAGATTCACTTAACAACCGTGTTACTAATTTAAGAATTGCAACGATTCACTTAACAAATGTGACGAGAAAAAAATCATAAAATGGGGCAAAACTCACTTAGCAAATTTCTCATTTAGCAACATAAATTTTGGGCCCAATTGGGGTCGTACATTGAGGACTGCCTGTTCTTTCATTTTCCAATTTATTTATTTTTAAATAGAAAACGTATTCATGCAGCTCAATGATGCCAGGATTGAAGTGCGTAATCCCAGGACTAACCAAAGCGACGGCATTTCCCCTTTTGTAAACTGGGGAGATTTCATGTCTGTTCCCACAAAACGGCTGAATAAAGTCACAGATTCAACACTCGCTGCATTTGGAGGACGCTTTTATTAAACAAAGGCAAGAGAAACGGAGCGAATTAAGAGTAGGGGCCAGGTGCCCACAGAGGGAAGCCAATGCGCTGAACGAGGAACAGCTTCCTCCTTAATCTGCAGCAGGTTAGGGATGTTCACACAGCCGCCTCCAGCACTTCAAATGGAAGCATTCAAACCCCAAACAGGAAAACAGCTGCCCAAAACTGGCCCCAAGAGTAAAAAAATTCAGGGCAGAGTAACCCATTCTCAAAACCCTGAGAAGGAAAAAGCAAAAACAACCAGAGAATTTCAACTACAGCCCTTCTGATGATAATGTCGTCTCACCAGAGAACTCCAGTCGTCCTTTGGGAAGCTGAGTTGGGGCTCCTGAACCCCTAAAGCGGGGGTCCCCAAACGGGGCAACTTGAAGACTTGTGGTCTCCCAGAATTCCCCAGCCAGCCATGGACCGCCATGGAGTCCACAAGTCTTCAGCCACATTGGGAGACCCCTGCCCTAAAGAGACCACATCTAGTAGTCCACGCTCACTTTGGCTGAGATCCGAGCCACATTCCTTCTGGGTTAGACCAGGATGTCAGGCTGGCTTGATCTGCTCTGTTGTTATTTTTCTTCTTCCTCCGAGTCGCTGCTCTCCTCGCTCTCCATAAAGTCGTAGGTTATTCGGTTTGTGTTCACAAACAAGTCAGTGTCATCATCTTCAGAATCCTGTTCCCCAGAAGACTGAGGGGTGCTTTCTAACCCCTCTCTACTAGAAAGATTTAAAAAAAGGTTCTTGGGGGGGGGGAAAGCTTCAAACATTCAATTTTAATTATTTCTATCACATTTTTAACTGAGCTAAATTGCATCAAATTATAATTCAGGCAAAAGAGTTTAAATGTTTGATTTTAAAGCCAACGATATTAACAATCATTTTAGCCATCTGGTGTATTGTTTTTAAGATTTAATAACTTTAAGAGCAAAAGCTAGTTAAAACAGACAACCTTCTGCCAAATTTTCCCCACAGCTTAGGCAATGGAGGGCAAAGAGAAATGGCAGGATTGGTAAAACTACTTTAGATTACGATTAATATTATAATAAGATAATAATCAGAAATCCACCAATGGAGGTTTAGAGCTTTTAAACAATTGGGCATCAACATTTGAAATAAAACTTGTTATTGCTTCATTGTTTTAAATGCCAAGATCATCACCTGAAGTGACTTTTTTCAAAATCTTAACATAAAATATTGATAATAATTTTCAGCAATTTCTTCCCTTCTGGGCAAGTGCTTTTGAAAAGCCATTCCCACAGGTGTCCAGGTCTCCCATTTTATTTATTGGAATTTTTATCCTGCCTTTATTACTTTACAAGCAACAGAAGGCAGTGAACATACATTCCTTCCTCCTATTTTCCCCATAACAACAGCCCTGTAAGGTAGGTTGGGCTGAGACTGGCCCAAAGTCACCAAGTTGGTTTTCATGCCTAAGGCAAGATTAGAGCTCACCAACTCCCAGCGAATGGCCCAAAGTCACCTAGCTGGCTTCCGTGCCTACGGTGGGACTAGAACTCACTGTCTCCTAGTTTCTAGACCACCATCTTAACCACTGCCCCTGACTAGCTCTCATCCCCATCTTGTCCACCTTTACCTTTCTTTAGTATTGCTTCGAGTTCCTTTTACGTCCCCCAAGAAAGCATCAGGCCTGCAAGGGGGAAAACGAGAAAGAACGTCAACATCATGTTGTAGGATAGTTTGTAAAAATTATTTCACCCTTCAGAATTTCCATGTCCCGAACTGAGACGCTGTGGTGAAAACCCTTTATACTCTTTTTTTAAGGTTTCCTGCTTAAGCAGGGAGCTGGACTAGAAGACCTCCAAGGTCCCCTTCTACTCCGTTTATTCTGTTCCGTTCCTTGATAAAATCGATTAGGAAAGTATATTCGGTCAAACAAAGCAGCTTCTTCTGCTAAATCAAAGATGCTGTAAGGAAAATGGGCACATACTGTAAGCTATTTCCTCTCCTTCCCTCCGGAACACACCGCTCTCTCGCTCGCTATTTCTTTATTTTTATTAAATCGATATGTTGCCCATCTCCTCCATAAGGCAAATCTGGACAACTTGCAAAGCATAGATACCCACCAATATCCTTCCTTCTTAAGGTACCGAACGTGGTCCTTGTAGAGGACAAAACTGATTTCTGCTTTCACTTTCTCGCCTTCTTCGATGGGATCAACCAGTAAGAAATCTCCTGAAGTTTGAAGGAGAGGGGAAAATGGACTTAATACACCTAACTGAGGAACAATTTTACCTGTTTTTTGGGGGGGAAAGATAGATTGGCTTTGGAGATTGGACTGATTGTATTCATTCAATCAGCAACTGATAAGAGATGGTATAAAGAAACAAATGTCGATATTTGATCTGAGACCAATTAAGATAATATTTGGGATGATTTGGGATTGAAGTCATGATAAATTTTCTCCGAGTTGATTATAATAACAGTTAACAGAGGGTTTTGGAATTTCAGTCTTGTCTTTCTCTTATTTTTGTTCACAATTGTTATTACCTTTATATAATATGTTCATTATTATTGTTTCTTCTGTTAACTATTTTGTTATTAATATAATTATGCATAATTATGCCTGTTTCACAAGTGGTGGAAAACTAGCATTGCTGTTGTCATGGTTCCAATAGATGAAACCCATCAAAAGAAATGCAAGGCAAGAATTCTTCCTTAAAGAACATTTTATTCAGGAAACAAAGTATCGGCACTACATAGTTGAACCCAAAACTAATTTCCCTTTCCCCCATACAAAGTAACAAATTGCAACTCCCACCCCAACACCTTCTCCAATTAGCCTGAAACGTGGGCTCCCTCTCCAGCCCCCCAAAACGTTATCAATTCGTCCTTGGGTTCCCACAAAGCTGAGTTCAAGCATTCATCCCAACCCCCCTTCTGCACCTGATCTCTAAATAGAAGGAAAAGCATGTTAAAAGCAAAAAGAGAAAATGGCTGCGATTTTCATCAGTTGCCAGAGCGGGAACATCCAATGTTTACAGCGTTGACAGCTGTATTTAATAATAATAATAATAATAATAATAATAATAATAATAATAATAATAATAAAGTTGGAAGGGACCTTGGAGGTCATCGAGTCCAACCCCCTGCTCAGGCAGGAAACCCGGCCTAGACCATTTCGGACAGATGGCTGTCCAGTCTCTTCTTAAAAACTTCCAGTGTTGGCGCAATCACAACTTCTGGAGGCAGGTTGTTCCACTGATTAATTGTTCTAACTGTCAGGAAGTTTCTCCTTAGTTCTAGGTTGCTTCTCTCTTTGGTTAGGTTTACATCCGTTGCTTCTTGTCCTGCCTTCAGGCGCTTTGGAGAATAGCTTGACTCCCTCTTCTTTGGGGCAGCCCCTGAGATACTGGATCATTGCTATCATGTCCCCCCTCGTCCTTCTCTTCATTAAACTAGACATACCCAATTCCAGCAGCCTTTCCTTATATGTTTTAGCTTCCAGTCCCCTAATCATCTTTGTTGCTCTTCTCTGTACTCTTTCTAGAGTCTCAACATCTTTTTTACATCGTGGTGACCAAAACTGGATGCAGTATTCCAAGTGTGGCCTTACCAAGGCCTTGTAAAGTGGTATTAATACTTCACCTGATCTTGATTCTATCCCTCTGTTAATGCAGCGTATATGTCAGGGGTAGGCAACCTTGGCTCTTTTATGATTCATGGACTTCAACTCCCAGAATTCCTGATTCTGGGAGTTGAAGTCCATGAATCATAAAAGAGCCAAGGTTGCCTACCCCTGGTATATGTATTAGTTTTTTCTTTAAGACACTTTTTTAACACACTTCTTTTTAAATGTTTTTTGTTTGTTTTTATTCTTTTGCCCTTTTAAAAATATTTTGGCATTCTGTATTTTAACTTCTTTGAATACACTAAAAAATTTCCACGCACTCAAAAAAAAAAGAAATCTCCTGGAGGGAGGGAGGAAGGGAGGGAGGGAGGGAAAGATAGACAACTGTGATAGGGGGAAGAGGGAAAAGAAGAGGTCCGTTTTCCCCCTTGCAAATGCAAGGACCCCTGGCCACTCACCTCTCTTGATCCAAATGTTCTTACGGAACTTGGTGGGCATGCTGACCAGGAACCGCGTCCTCTCAGGGGTCTCCACTTCATGGAGGTTGTTTCCTGGGGTCCCCAGCACCTGGAGGAGCAGAGCAAAGTTGCCGGTAAGAACTCGGCCTGTTTTCTGGCTAAATCTGAAATTGGTCTCTGTTCACACGGCACACTGAGCTACCAGCTAGACCAGTGATAGTGAAGTTATGACACGTGTGTCAAGATGGACATGCCACTCAACAACACCAGACCACAACTATTCTTGAAAGCACACCCAATTCTCACACAATTTTTAGAGGCTGTGGGAGAATGTAGTGTGCTCTTGCGCAGCCTCTAGACCAGACATGTCAAACTCGCGATGTCATGTGACGTCGCACGACGTATCGGAACTTTTTCCCCGTTGCTGGCTGCTCTAGACGCTGGAGGTCCACATAAACCTCGATTCAGGCTAATTAATTAAGTTAACCAGTCTTACCCGGACAATCTGCTGTCTCTCTGAAGGAACCACATATTCCTCTAACACTTCTTTGACCACATGTTTGCGCTTGGTCGCCTGGGACATGATGCTCTGTTAACCACTGTAAACGGTTTCTGTGCTGAGATGAATTGCTTCCAGGATGCGTCCACAATGTTGAATGCTGCAAAAAGCCATTAAAAATTGACTCTCAAAATGGAGAAAGCAAACAGCTTTGGACACTTAACCTGCAGAGAGCCTACTACCCAAACTGGGCAGGAAAGGCCAGGGGAAAAAATCAATGTGCTTTAATTAAACTAAAATCAAATTCAATGGCAGTTACGTAATATTGTGTTCCATTTTTTCAAAATAATATCTAAGTTGATGGTAAATTTTAGACCTGCCCCTCAGGCTCCACCCAATATTCTCAGTTGTTTCTCTGGAGCTTAGAATAAGGCGCACTACTCTCTATCTGTTAGGCACAAAGAATCAGGATCACACGTTAAGTTGTAAAAAGATTTATTTAAGCCAATACATAAAAATTTAATAAAATAAAATACAGGTAGTCCTCGACTTATAACAGTTCATTTAGTGACTGTTCGAAGTTATAACAGCACTGAAAAAAATGACTTGGGACCATTTTTCACAATTATGACCATTGCAGGATCCCCAGGGTCACGTGATCAAAATTCAGACGCTTGGCAACTGACTCATATTTATGACGGCTGCAGCGTCCTGGGATCATATATTCCCCTTTTGCCACCTTCTGATAAGCAAAATCAATGGGGAAGCCAGATTCACTTAACAACTGTGGCAAGAAAGGTCGCAAAATGGGGCAAAACTCACTTAACAACTGTCTTGCTTAGCAATGGAAATTTTGGGCTCCATTTTAGTCATATGTCAAGGACTACCTGTAGATATTCCTTCAGTTTGTAGTTTCGAGAGACAGACCTGCTTCCAGGGCCAGCCAATGTTGCTGCAGATGGAAGAGTGTGGATCCAGTGCTGATTTCACTCCTTGGTTCATTCACACTTCTGAAGGAGCTGGGAGATGAGATTTTTAAAAGCCTTATTGTTAAGACATGTTATTCCCCTTAACCGTTGTTTTTAAAAAATCCCAATTCAGTATCTACGTTGATTCATTGCTCTGTTAATGCCATTTTCCACATTTTTGTACCATTTTTGCATAATCTAAGAGTACATGAATAAAAGCAACAAAGAATGAATTAACAAATGAATTGAACTGAATACTTTATTTGGCCAAGTGTGATTAGGCACACAAGGAATTTGTTTGCTACAAAAGAGTGTATATGGAAAACAATAACAATAATAAAAATAATAATGCCAATAAAATGGGCAGTAAGGAGGATAAGTAATAATAGTACAGCCACATTACATGAGTTACCAAATTAATAAAGAATAACGAATCAGCAAATAACAAATTAATCATTAGGTTAGGGTTAGAAGTTAACAATTTGTTAGAATTCGTTAACAAAGAATAACAATAAAGAAGGATAAGAACACGTGAAGAAGGCAAGCTCCCCTTCCTCACGGTCATGGGCACCCGAACTCTCCTAATAATCCGACCATCCTGACTCCAAACAGGCCACATCAAGTAGCAGCGAGTCCCGCAGGCACAGCGAAAGACCCCTTTCCCATATCCCGAGCCTGCCCTGGGCTTCCCCGGCTTCCAAGCCGGCTCACGGGCGGCCATCAGCCCTGCGGACCTCCACTCGCAATCCCCGTGAAAATGCACCCCCGCCCAGAGCCCCCCGGCCCGGCTCTGCCCACAATACCTGCTTAGGGATTATCAGCGCGCTTCGCCTCCGAAACAAGAGAAGCGTGACTTCCGGCTTCCGGTTCTGAGGGACCTACTTCCGGGTACAGCGGCCTAATCGATCCTGCCGGGCCGCAGGGCTGCAGGGCGAGTCGTTCCGCTTCGGGTGGAGTACGCCAGGGAGGCTAAGCCAGTTGCTAATACGTGTTGCTCGGGGTCTGAGTCGGGGGGAGTTGCAGTTACGGAGTGGTCCTTTCTGAGGTGGCTGGCCAGAGCCTCGGAGGCAGTATGTTTCTGGGCCATTTTAAGATGGCTGGACTTCCAACGCCCAGAATTCGCCAGCCAGCATACTTTAAGATGGGTGGACTTCAACTCCTAGAATTCCCCAGCCAGCTGTGGAATTGGTCTACATTCTTAAAGCATGTTGAGAAATATTGCCTTAAACTATAAACCACTAATTCCATTGATCCTTATCTAGCACCAATTGGCTTGAACTGTTAGTAGATCAGATTCTTATGCATAGGTTATGTGATAAAACTTAGTGCTTTGAACTCAACTCCTGTTCCTGGTTTCTTGCCCCCAACACAAGAGCTAACATCACCTGTCACTTGATTTGGATGTACATTATGTTCGCATCATATAGTCTAATAGCATAGAATAGAGCTGGAAGGGACTTTGGAGGTCTTCTAGTCCAGCCCCCCCCCCCCCCGGCTCAAGCAGGAGAACCTATACCATCTCAGACAAGTGACTGTCTAGTCTCTTAAAGATCTCCAGTGATGGAGCGCCCACGATTTCTGGAGGCCAGCTGTTCCACTGGTTGATTGTCCTTACAGTCAGGAAGTTTCTCCTTAATTTCAGGTTACTTCTCTCTTTGGTCAGTTTCCAACCATTGTTTCTTGTCCTGCCGTCTGGTGCTTGGGAGAATAGTTGACCCCCTCTTCTTTGTGGCAGCCCTCCAAATACTGGAACACTGCTATCATGTCTCCCCTATTTCTTCTTTTCTTTAGACTAGCCAAACCCAAGTCCTATAGCTGTTCTTGGTATGTTTTAGTCTCCAGGCCTTGGATCATCTTAGTTGCTCTTCTCTGATTTTTTTCCAATCTCTCAACATCTTTTTTGTGATATAGTGACCAAAATTGGCTGCAGTATTCCAGGTGTGGTCTCACTCGGGTTTTATAAAGTGGTACTAATACTTCGCGTGATCTTGATTCTATGCCTCTGTTTATGCAACCCAGGATTGTATTAAGCTTTTTTGGCTGCTGCTGCACACTGCTGGGTCATAGTCAAGTGATCGTCCACTAGGACTCCAAGGTAACAACTAATAACAACTAATAAATAGATTTGCTTTAATTGTATTTCAAAATGTGGAGCATTATTCTGAGTTTTAAAAAATCCCATAATTTATGGATGTTTAAAATGTTTGCATGTTTGTTCTCTTTTTCTTCTTCTTTTCATCTGTAGTATTTTGCTTGGTTCAACAAAGAAATCAAAATTAAAAGCCAAAAGACAACCCTGTGGATCTGAATCGTGCAAATTATAGCAAGGGTAACGATGGCTAAATCAAGATTCCACCGTCACAGCCCTTTTGGGGTGGTTCAGTGAGTGGAATGCATACATGTTTGTCAGTTGCCACTATGTCAGTTACTCTGGGGGCAAATGCTGGAGTCTCACTTAAGCCAGACTTAATGACCCTTGGAGATCCCATTAGGAAACAGCTAGAAGTGAGGACTGTTTTTTGGGAGAATCCTGCAGAGACCCAAAAGGAAAAAAAAACACCCATTGCTCTATTTACTTCTGTAACAGTATTCCCCATCTAAGTTTTCAAGCTTGCAATTCAAACAAGGGTGTGCTTGTGTACATGCTGGATTTTGCAAAGATTTGCTGCAGGGATGTGATGCCCACCACCCAAGAGGAAGGATCCCTCCCCCCAAGTCTTTTGAACCTCCCTCCAAATTTCTATTGCCGTGAACAGTGAAACACAAGTGTGTTGAGCCCAACCAATTTTAGATGACCTTAAAGAATCCTGTAAAGTGCATGTAAATTGTAATACTGCCAAAATTATTTTCCTGAGCAGGGGACTAAAAATATGAACTTGGGGACCTTTTGCAGCTCCCCAAACCTCTCGTTCTCCAACTTCTGCAAGGCAGCTCAGGAAACACCCCAGCACAACGCCAGGCACCCTGCAAACGCCTATACCTTTAGGCTCAGGAAACTACCCCATTTATGATTGTGGCTAACCCCAAAGGGAGAAGAACGTACGAGTGCCCAGAAAGGGAGAGAAAAAAAGCAGACTGGGTGTATTGATTCTTAAGAAACAGATATTTTTGTTACAAGTGCATTTTATTGGGTTTCAAGTCCAAGAAAATAATACTGATGCTCACTACTGACAAAGTCCCTAAAAAGGGCTCTCGCAAGGAGGAGGAATTTCTCAGAACATCCCTCTAATACAGAATTGTTTAAGTTAAATTACAAGAAGTCAGACCATACATTCAACTAGCACACGGTGGACACCTCTATACTTCTGGTAGAAGTTCTCAGTCAGGACTCTCCCCTGTAATTGACTGAGAACAAAATTTACTCTGCCCTCCATAACATATTACATCACCTTCCTGCATGGAAGCAGGCCTGTCATCTGAAAACTTAATGAAAAATAAACTGGTGAGGCTGGAGCTTTAAGGATCGGCTCCCTCTGAGTTCCAAATGGTTGCACTGATATAATATTTTTATGTATTTATTTAACAGATTTGCTTGCCACCCATTTCGCCTTGCAGGAACTCTATGTTTAGCTATGGGTAGCCCTCGACTTACAGTGATTTGTATGTCAACCACTCAAAGCACTGAAAAAAGTGTCTTACGTCGTAGCATCCCCATGGCCACGTGATCAAATTTTGGGTCCTTGGCATCCAGCAAATGTTCAACATGGTTGCCGCAACCCAGCGTCATGTGATCGCCATCTGCGACCTTCCAACCAGCAAAGTTAAGGGGGGGAAGCTGGATTGATTTAATGACCACGTGATTCATTTAACAACTATAGTGTTTTGCTTAACAGCCATGGGCAAAAAGCTAGTAAATTCAGGCATGACTCGCTTAACACTTGTCTAACTTAGCAACGAAAACTCAGTTCCCAATTGTGGTCGTTGAGGACTAGCTACATTTTCAATCCTGAGCTCAAACAATACACAGAACCATAATTGCCTGGTGGGTTTTGTACCCGCAAAAAAAATATTAATCAAAGTTAAAACAAAGCAAACTTAGGATCTTACAGGTCTGCAGCCCACAAGGAAAAAAATAATTGAAAAATGAGTTGGTGAAAGAGACAGAGGAAGTGAAAGGCTGATTCATGGAGAGGGGCAAATGCGTATTCCACACACACACACCGACAGGTACACAGTCACTCATTCTGGACCCGTAAGGTGATCCTAGTACGTGGGTGTCAAACTCGCCGCGTCACGTGATGTGTTGCGATATATCACAACTTTTTTTGCATTGCCGGAGCTGGGGTGGGCGCAGCCTCTGCATGATGCACCCGGCCGGTGGGCCGGCAGTTTGACACCCCTGTCCCGGTGGGATGAAGCTCCAGTTCTCTGGGCTGCTGCTTTCCATGGGGGGGGGGGGGGGGGGGGGGGGGGGGGGGGAGAGGCAAGTGCCAGTCTCTGCAAGGCCTGGTGGGACTCCTTGGCAGACGCTGCCCAGATGCCAGAAGGTGGCTAATTTATGACTGCGGAGCTGCACATGGTGTTCATGCCACAGGCATGGCTCCCACGGTACAAGTAGTAGTAGCCCTGTAGGAGAGAGGAGACAAGCAACTCAAAGCTCGGAAGGAGAAGTGGCGTACAGGTAGTCCTCGACCTATGACTGCAACTGAGCCAACCTTTTCATTGCTAAGCAAATCAGTTGTCAAGTGAGTTTTGTCCCACTTTACAACCTTTCTTGCCACAGCTGTTAAGTGAAGCATTGCGGTTGTTACGTTAAGTGACTCCGGCTTCCCCATTGACTTTGCTTGCCAGAAGGTCATAAAGGGGGATCAGGTGACCCTGGGACACGGCGACCGTCATAAATACAAACCAGTTGCCAAGCACCTGAATTTTGATCACGTAACCATGGGGATGCCGCAACGGTCATAAGTGTGAAAAAACGGTCATAAATTACTTTTTCCAGTGCTGTTGTAACTTTGAACAGTCACTAAATGAACTGTTGTAAGTTGAGCACTGCCTGTAATAGCCCACTGGAGGAGCCCCTCCTCCCACCCTTCTCCCCACTGATCAGGGTCCCAGCCATACCTTCTCTCCCCAGTCTCCGCCCCAGCTGTTCTTGATCGCCCAGAAGGGAATTTGGCCACCTGTGGGAAGGAGACACAATGGTCACGAAATGGCCCTGCATGCTATTCGCTTCCAGGGAACGACTCAGAGAAGAAAGCAGAGCAGGCTCTCAGGAAACAGCTGATCACAACTCCCATGATCCCCAGCTGGGCCAAATGGAGTTGTGTGAAGGAGAAATCCCATCAGAATTCAGCGTGTTGGACTGGACAGTGTTTCTTAACCTTGGCAACTTTAAGAGGGGTGGACTTCAACTCCCAAATTCCCCATGAAGCATGGCTGGCTGGGGAATTCTGGGAGGGGAAGTCCAGCCCTCTTAAAGTTGCCAGCATTGTGAAACACTGAATCAAAGAGATCCTACTGCGAAAGTGAGTCTTGGCTTTTAGTTCTGATGGACGGATTTCCTACGGTGCTTTGCAGATTAGCTGAAATACGTTCAGGGTGAAAAGAGTCTCCTCCATATTGAATGCAGAGTCAAAAGTGACCGTGTGAAAGGAATCAGCTTCTGTTCAGGAGCATTCATGCTCCAAAAATAAACTCACATGTTTAAAAATCAAAATGTTAACCTATTCTAGGCTTCCAACTGTTGGGGGAAGGAGAGGAAGGGCTGCTTTTGTTTTTCCACCCTGGAATGAAATGTGTTTGCCTCTTTTGTTCAGGTCTACCAGCTCCAATCCAGCTTGTGCAGCCCTCCGAAGCAGGATGATGCTCATTTCCAAAGTGATGGCCCAGTTCTGCCATCCCAGGGAACAGAGTCAAAAGCACATAGAAGGAGTTACAAAAAAGGAGATTCGGAAAGAAAAAACCCAGAATAAAGAACCAGAAATCAAGACACACTCACAGACATCCCACAAGATTTTCTCGACACAAAACAGCCACTCACGTGTGCCATAGCCCACCAAAAGGACCGCGTGGTCGATCATCCAGGGATTACAGAGCACGAAGAAGGGGTGGGAAACGCCTTTGCGGTAGAACTGGAGAAAGAGAGAAGAAAACTTAAATGTAATTATGGCAAACAGACTTGGAAGGAACCTCAGAGGTTTTCTAGTCTAACCCCCTACCCAAGCAGGAAACTCTGTAACATTTCAGACAAATGGCTGTCCAGTCTCTTCTTAAAAACCTCCAGTGATGGAGCACCCACAACTTCTGAAGGCAAAGCTGTCCCACTGGTTAATTGTTCTCACTATCAAGAAATTTCTTAGTTCTAGGGTTGCTCCTCTCCTTGATTAGTTTCCATCTGTTGCTGCTTCTCCTGCCTTCTGGTGCTTTGGAGAATAGGTTGATGACCCCCCCCCCTTTCTCTGTGGCAACCCCTCAAATACTGGAATGCTGGTCTTTCTTTTCTCTAGATTTGCCATGCCCAATTCCTGCAACCGTTCTTCGTATGTTTTAGCCTCCGGTCCCCTAATTATCTTTGTTGCTCTTCTTTGCACTCTTTCCAGAGTCTCAACATCTTTCTTATATTATGGTGACCAGAACTGGATGCAGTTATTCTAAGTGTGGCCTCACCAAGGCCGTATAAAGTGGTACGGCTGTTTCCATCCGTTGCTTCTTGTCCTGCCTTCAGGTGCTTTGGAGAATAGGTGGACCCCCCCCCCTCTTCTCCGTGGCAGCCCCTCCAATATTGGAAGGCTGCTATGTCTCCCCTAATCCTTCTTTTCATTAAACTAGACATACCCAGTTCCTGCAACCGTTCTTTGTATGTTTTAGCCTTCAGCCCCCCGAGTACCTTAGCTGCTCTTCCCTGCCCTCTTTCCAGAACCTCCACCTCTTTCGTGAGTCTCTCACCTGCATAGCAAAGGCGTTCAGAGCAATGGAGATGGGACCGTTCTTGGCCAGCCAGGCTGCAATCTCTGTCCAAGGAGAGAGGAGCACAGGTAAGGGGGGGGGCACCTGGCCCAAGGAAGGGGTGCTGCCTGAGGTCCCACCCTTCCACCCCCCAAAAGAAAATTTCTCACGCATCATTCATTTCAAGTGAAAACTCCTGACAAGTGTAGATATACATGCACTGCAGGAGTTACTACATCATCATATAAGGTAGTCCTCGAGTTATGACTATTATTGTGCATGGAATTACAGTTATAAGTTATTGCGGTCATACGTTGTTAAGGCAATCTTTTCCTTCTCTTTCCTTTCATCTTTTGTTTCCTTTCCTTTTCCTTTTCCTCTTACATTTTCTTTCCTCTTTCTTTTCTTTCCTTCCCTTCCTCTCTTTTCTTTCCTTTTTTTTTCTTCCTCCCTCCCTCCCTTTATTCCTTTTTCCTTTTGTCTTTTGATTTCTGTTCTCTTTACTTCCTTCTTCCTTTGCAAGCAACCCCCTTCCTAGAGGCCAACTGAGCCGAAGTCACGGAATGCCCACCGCTCTCGTCCTGGGAGACGCCCAGGCTGCTGTTGATGTAAGCAGCCACTTTCTGCCTGGAGAAGCCGCAGTTCTGCTCGAAACCTTGGTAGCTGTAATCCCCCTCGGTCTCCAGGCCACCTGGAAAAATGGAAGGCAGAAACCTCATCCAAGGAAGGTTCCAGAAGGAACTTGGGAAAATCAGAAGGGAAACAGAGACTCCGGTTGGGAAAATCAAAGGAGACTTTAGAGCAGGGGTAGTCAACCTTGGCTCTTTTATGACTCGTGGACTTCAATTCCCAGAATTCCTGAGCCAGCTTAGCTGGCTCAGGAATTCTGGGAGTTGAAGTCCACGAGTCATAAAAGAGCCAAGGTTGACTACCCCTGCTTTAGAGCCATGTTGAAAGCAGAAGAAAAATCCTTCGGTTATTGTTAGGAAAACTAAGACTCAATGACTGGAACAGCCTCCGGTCTTGGATCCAGCTTCCAAAGGTTGTCGGGCAATTCTTATTTTTAACTCTCAGGAGAAAAAAATAGTGCAATACACTAGAATACAGGCAGTCCTCGGCTTACAACAGTTCAAAATTACAACGGCACTGAAAAAATGACCGTTTTTCACACAACCATTGCAGCATCCCCAGGGTCACGTGATCAGAATTGAGATGCTTGGCAACTGGCGTGTACTTATGACGGTTGCAGTATCCTGGGGGCCACCTGATCCCCTTTTGCGACCTTCTGACCAGAAAAGTCAACGGGGGAAGCCGGATCCACCTAGCAACCGTGTGAGTAACTTAATAACTGCAGTGATTCACTCAACAAATGTGGCAAGAAAGACTATAAAATGGGGCAAAATTCACTTAACAAATGTCTCACTTAGCAACAGGAATTTTGGGCTCAATTGTGGCCGTAAGTTGAGGACTACCTATACTGTAGTCCTGTTAACAAATGAATCAGGCCTTTTTGAAATCTAGTTCAGCTATGACAGGTGGCCCTTGACTTACACTCGTTCCTTTAGAGACCATTCGAAGTTACAACAGGGTGACAAAGGTCATTTATGACCAGTCCTCATGCTTACAACCATTGCAGCATCCCCAGGGTCACGTGATCAAAATTCAGGCACTTGGCAACCCGCATCTGTTTATGACGGTCGCAGCATCCCAGGGTCACATGATCACCATTTGTGACCTTCCCAGACAGCTTCTGACAAGCAAATTCAACAGGGGAAGATGGATTTGCTTAATGACCGTGTGATTCACTTAACAACTGCAGTGATTCACTAAACAACCAGGCAAAAAGGTTGTAAAATCAGGCACAACTCACTGAACAACCACCTTACTTAGCAACAGAAATTCTGGTTGCAAAACGAGGACTACCTTTACTCAGCCCCTCTTAACTCTGACCTCCCAGCTTTGAAGAGGGCAGCCCAGGTGGGGCTGCTCTCCACAGGCGCAAAGCAGATTTTTGCTTGAAACAACGACAAATAGCAGAAGCTTCAGAAGCCGATGGCCTCAACATCACCCGTCCAGGACTGCTTGCTCAGCAAAACACCACACAAAAGAGCAATTCACTTCTCCGAGTTGCTCTCTGCACAGAAAGCCTGTTTTCTGTTTAAAAAGTCCAGGCTGAAGCAAAGACCAATTAGCCTCTTCCTCCTCCTCCTCCTCCTCCTCCTCCTGCTGTCCTAAAACCTCCCTCCCGAATAGAACAGAACAGAACAGAATAAAATATGGAATGGAATAGAATAGAAAATACGGAATGGAATGGAATGGAATGGAATAGAATAGAATAGAATAGAATAGAATAGAACAGTGGTGGCGAACCTATGGCATGCGTGCCAGAGGTGGCACCCAGAGCCCTCTCTGTGGGCACACACGCCATGCCCCAGAGATGGCAACCGTCCCTCTTCAACCAGCCGCCCACGAACTCGCCGAGGTCCCACATGGCCAGATGCATCCCAGCACCCATGCGCGCGCCGGTCTCTGTGTGCAGCGGCCGATGGTGTCAGGCAGCAGCCACCCCAGCTCCTGCCTCACCATGCCCTGTGATAATGGCACCCCCGCCCTGCCTCGCCTTGCCTTGCCTCCCCCCACAGGACGAGGCTCCTGCCCACCGCCCCAACTGCCAGAGACTCCCTGGATCTCCCCCAACCCTGCCCAGCCCCCACAGACGTCCCTCCCCACGAGCAACATTGAGGTGGTCACACCCACCCAATCTGCCATGACCACAACCACAACCACCCAGTGGGCCTCACCCACCTGGCACCCGGCGATAAATAAGTGGGTTTTGGGCACTCGGTCTCTAAAAGGTTTGCCATCACTGGAATAGAATCTGGAAGGGACCTTGGAGGTCTTCTAGTCCAGGGCTTTTCAACCTTTTCACAGATTGTACCACTTTTAGGACATGACAATATTTGAGTACCACTAGTGCTTATAGCAAGGTGTCAAAAACTTGATGACTAAAAAAAGGGGGGGGGATTTGGGGTTTTACTGATTAGATTCATTTGTTGTTATAGAAATGGAAAAGTAAAAAGTTGAGGTTCAATGTTAATGCTTCCTTCTACTGCAACAGAAGAAGTCTGTTCTTTTTCCCTTCTCCTCCTCACTTTCCCCCCCTTTTTCCTCCCCACTGTCTCCTACTATTTGCTTTTGTATTTTTGTATTTTACTCTATAATCAAATAAAATATTACAAACTGTAGGAAAAAAGTACCAGTTTTAATTTCTTGGGTGGCTGTTGCTTTGCTGAATCACTTTCCCTTTGCACTGACAAATGTATGATGAATTTATCCATGTTTATTAATATGCATCACCACCAGCTAGCTCAGAGGTCTTCAAACTTTTAAGACTCGTGGACTTCAACTCACAGAATTCCTCAGCCATCATGGCTGGATGAGGAATTCTGGGAGTTGAAGTCCACAGGTCTTAAAGTTGCTAAGTTTGTAGACCCCTGAGCTAGCTGGTCAGTCCTTCTTCCTCTCTCCCTTCTGAGCTCTTTCCACAGTGTAGTAAGAATGCACTCCCCCCCCCCAAATCCCTTCCCTGTACCTTTAAAGACACAGGAATCAAGTGCAAAGCAAGAAAGGCTCACAAAATAAAGAAACAGGTAAACTCTGGGTTTTTTTTCTTTTCTTTAAGCTGCCTCAGGCACAATGTTGCAACGGAGACTGAAAGGCTTTAGCCTTAAATGAAGCCTGTTTACCTTCAAAGAAAACTTTCTAAAAGCCACAGACAGACTCAAGATAAGGGAGTAAAACTAATTACATTTGTTTAAAGGGATTAAACCTACAGAAGTCAACACTTTGGACTCATTGCTGGCCTAAAATACAGACTAAAATATTCCAATAACCAAAGCACACAAAGGGAGCCTCTGAATTACAAAACGCTGTAAAAACTGTACAAAAATCCTTATGGTAACCCAATCAAGCTGCCAGCTGATCCAGAACTAAATAAACCCACCTCCTTTCCGACATGCCGGCTGATTGCATTCTCCTGCCTGGAGAAGACGAACCCGGGGACCTTCCAGCAACAGCTGCTGCTTCTTCTCTGTCCCTGTTTCCTCCCTGCCTGCTGAGCTCTCCTCCTCTTTCCCTGTTGTCTTTTTTTTCCCTTTCCCACCCAAACCACGCCGAGCCCAGACAGTCCTGCAGCTGCAGCTGCCCCTCCCTCAGGCTTGGGTAGCTTCGGTTCATTCCCCTCCCCTGCTACACTTGGCTAGCAGTCATGTACCACCTGCCACGGTGGCAAAGTACCACAGGTGATACACGTACCACCGGTTGAAAAGCCCTGCTGCTCAAGCAGGAGAACTGATGATGTTACCTAGTTGAGTCATGAAACGTCTGCAAGAAAATCACAAAAGCTCAGAGCACCAAGGATCCTCCAGTCCCAGTCGCAGTCCTCCTCCTGCTGTCCTAAAACTCAACTTCCTTCTAGCACTGATGTTACCTACTTGGGTCATGAAACATCTGCAAGAAAACCACCAGGCTCAGAGAACACCAAGGACCCCACAGCCTCCTCCTTCTCCACCTCCTCCTGTCCTAAAACCCAACTTCCTTCTAGCACTGATGATGTTACCTAGCTGGGTCATGAAACATCTGCAAGAAAACAACAAAGCTCAGAGAGCACCAAGGACCCCACAGTCTCCTCCTCCTCCTCTTCCCTTCCTCCTCCCACCAAGGACCCCACAAGCCTTCAAACCCTTCTTCTCTGTAGACACGGCGAGACTGACAAAGTGCCACCTTCCCCAAAACAGGTCCAGCTTCATCTTGCAAGAAACATAGTTTGACCCCTTGCAGACTTACCCAACTTCTCAATAGCCTCGTAAGCATTCGAAGGCAGGCCACCTCCACAGGCTTTGTCGATAACATCACAGTCTACCAGCTCTGTAGAGGGAGAAGGTAGGATGAAGGTCAACTGGATGCTGGAGATGAGTGCAGGCACATGTTTAAGTTCA
>NW_015387883.1:19808-22713 GCF_001527695.2 Protobothrops mucrosquamatus | reverse complement strand
AGCGTCCAGAGTACACATATATAGGTTATACAACGTATGCATTTCCTGACCCCTCTAGGTCCCATATATGGTAATATGTTAAACATTGTGATCTCAGCATTCCTGATGGTATGGAAAATTACCAGACAGTTGAACATTGACACAGAGATAAAAATAGTGAATTGGCTACTAAGCAAAGCAAAAACAGGATATGGGTGAATTATGGCTGAAGCAGTCAAGGACAGTGTGAGAGAGCATTATCTCCAGACTCAGCAATTTCTGGAATGCCTTGTGACCTTCCACCTCACTAGGGCAATGTTTTTGAACCTTATCAACTTGAAGGTGGATGGACTTCAATTCCCAGAGTTCTGGGAGTTAAAGTCCACCCATCTTCAAGTTATTAAACTTCAGAAACAATGTCCTGGTGGGCTACATCCAATGTAGCCTTTCCCATGAGCGCTGGATTTAGACCTTGGGGGCTCTAAGCTATTGGGAGCTACAATGGGTATACCTACCGTGTGTTCATAGAGCATAAGGTCATAGAACTTCTGAACATGTCAAGAAGGCCACCAAGTTGCATAGCAATCCATAATGGGGTAGGGAAGGGCATTATTTACCTTAATTTATTTTGTTAATGACTGTCAGCAGGGATGACGGCCACTGTGATCGAAGGGGGAAGGCGTTGGCTTAGGAGCTGGGAGCCCAGCTTTGTGTCAGACCTCCAGTCTAGAAGGTTCCCAGGGGATTCTGGCCCCATCGGACCCTGTTCAAGGGGGTCTAGTGTGGAAGGGGCTGGCCTCGGACCAGGGAAGTGACTCAAGTTCCAGGCCTCCTTAGATGCAGAAGACATCTGGGTGACCTTGGATGGTCCTTTTCCGTCAGACTGTGGGAGAAGCCAACTGAACCCCAGCTCTTGTTGCACCTGGTTCTGAGACCTTCTCCAGGTCCTCCACATCAGACCAACACTAGGAACAGCAGCAACATTTGTCGGCAGCCACAGCGTAACCTGAAAGTGTTGTCGAGACTTCCCAAAGCCCGTTGACTGACCACTACTTAGGACACAGAGCTTCCTTCCTCCTGATCTGGGTGAACATCACCAGTTGAGGAGAGAAGCATCCACAAAACACGGCATGGGAGTGGATCCCTATTTTCCAACCGGGCAAATCCTCCCAGAGAAGTTGTGACCCCAGCCCCTCAGTTACCTTGCTCAGAGAGGGAGAGCAAGGTGCCCTTGCGAAGGTACCACTGTCCTTCTATGTTGCCCGTTACAGAGAAGGCCCAGCAGGAGCCACACTCGCCCTGCAGAGAGAAGAAGGGACGACACAAACAGCATCAGAAAAGCTCCATCCAAGCTTTAGGGCAACCTTTCTCAACCTTAGCAACTTTTAAGATGGGTAGACTTCAACTCCCAGAATTCCCCAGCCAGCAAAGCTAGGAAAGTTGAGGTCCACCCATCTGGAAGTTGCTAAGGGTCAGAAACACCGTCCTGGGGAGACACCTGGCCTAATTCACGGAGGATCAAGCTGTGCTGGCTGGGGAATTCTGGGAGTCGGTCCACAGGGCTTAAAGTTGCCAAGGTTGGACACCCCTGCCCTAGATCACTTGACACGGCCCTGTCGACCGGTCGGGCATCACCACCTAGGCAGAACGAGCTCAGCCCCACCCAGGGCCCCATCTCAGAATCCATCCGTTTGTCCATGGGATTTAGCCTAAGAAGACCCACCTGGTTTTTGACCCCTGTGACAGCCCCATGGTCCCGCCAGTCCCATTCCTCAGGGAAGGAGCCATTCGGGATGGAGGCCACTTTCATTGGCCGGCCTGGTAGCTTCGCCAGCAGCGGATTCAGGTACGTGGAATGGAACTCTTCCTCTGGAAGGACAGAAGCAGACCAGGAGTGGCAAATCCTGCCCCCACCTCATTCTCCATTTATATAGAAGATAGAATCATAAGGCTGGAAGGGATCTTGGAGGTCTTCTAGTCAACCCCCTGCTCAAGCAGGAGACCCTAATGAAGGGATTAGTCCAATACACAACACACAAAGCCACAATTAAGCACATGGTCTTGATAAGACAGGACTGAAGTGAGGCTGACACCATAATTAAACTAACCCCTCTTACTGGTACTATTAGGACAATTATTATTACAGGTAGTCCTCAAATTTACGTTGCTAAGTGAGACATTTGTTAAATGAGTTTTGTCCCATTATACAACCTTTCTTGCCCTGGTGGTTAAGTGAACCACTGCAATTGTTAAGTTAGTGACACAATTGTTAAGCGAATCTAGTTTCTCCACTGACTTTGCTTGTCAGAAGGTCGCAAAAGGGGATCACGCGACCCTGGGACACTGCAACCGTCATAAATGTGAGTCAGTTGCCAAGCCTCTGAACCTTGATCACGTGATCCTGGGACGCTGCGACAAAGCGTGAAAAACGGTCATAAGTCCCTTTTTTTTTAGTGTTACTGTAACTTTGAACAGTCACTAAACGAACTATTGTAAGTCGGGGACTATCTGCACTCTGTTGCTTTGCATGTACACTGAGAGCTTCTGCACCAGAGAAAAATTCCTTGTGTGTCCAGTCACACTTGGCCGAATTAAGTATTCCATTCTCTTTTGTTCTATTATTTCTATTTCCATTCTATTCGCGCACGTCAACTTTTTAAGAAGTTCTGAATAGAATAGTTAACAGGCCCAAACTATGATAGGTCCACAATATACCTTTATTGGCTGTTTTGACCGAGAAATGATCCCCTGCAGATGAGACGGATAGTTTTGCATGGGACACAATTGGATCCAGGTGCAAAATGTTCCTCCGCTTTCCAAGGAACCTTTGCAATCCAGAAAAGAAACCGGAACCAAACTTCCTGCCCGCCGTACCTGTCAGGTCGCTAAATTTGGTGACTCCGTATTCTGCAGTGCCCTGGTCCAG
>NW_015387883.1:11638-16629 GCF_001527695.2 Protobothrops mucrosquamatus | reverse complement strand
TGGGCAGGGCGGAATTGGAAATCGGGTTTACTAACAGTCCAGATCCGGGTTTCTCAACTTCATCAGAGCCACCCAGAAAAGCGTCTGAGCAGAGGCTTCGTGGGAGCTCTCTCGCCCAGCGCCCTGACTTTCTTGGCGTTGGGAAACTGGCAGCTAGGCTGGGAGGAGGAGTCAAGCGAGGCCCTAGCTCGGCATCCCTGAGCAGCATATGCCGGACCTTCTCCAAGATCCATGAGTCTTGTCTCATGGAAAGTTATCAAAGAGAGAAGCAACGTAGGAGAAACTTACTTCCTGACCGTGAGAACAATTAATCGGTGGAATAGCTTGGCTCCCGAAGTTGTGGCTGCTCCATCACTGGAGGCTTTTAAGAAGAGACTGGACAGCCATTTGTCTGCAATGGCATAAGGTCTCCTGCCTTGACTAGGGGGCTGGATTAGAAGACCTCCAAGGTCCCTTCCAGCCCTAGGATTCTATGCTGTATAGCTAATGCCCTGTGCATAGAAGTATGAAGGTTACAGAATACAGAATAACAGAGTTGGAAGGGACCTTGGAGATCTTCTAGTCCAGCCCCCTGCTCAAGCACAAGCAGGAGACCCTATACCATTTCAGACAATTGGCTGCCCAATCTCTTCTTAAAAACCTCCAGTGATGGAGTGCCCATAACTTGTAGAGGCAAGTTGTTCCACTGATTAATTGTTCTCAGGAAATTCCTCCTTTATTCCAGGTTGCTTCTCTCCTTGATTAGTTTCCATCCGTTGCTTGTTTGGCCTTCCGATGCTTTGGACAATAGGTTGACCCTCTCGTCTCTGTGGCAGCCCCTAAAGTATTGGAAGATGCTATCCTGTCACCCCGAGTCCCTCTGGAAAAGGAATCAGTGGCCGCACTAACTTCCAACCAGCCCAAACCATTTTCAATGGAACTATGCAAAAACGGAGTGCTTTGAAAATTAGTCAAAACTATTATTTTTGATTGTTGTGTTATTAACAGTAAAAACAATTATTTACTAAATTTATATGGTGCCCATTTGCGTTGATAAGGTGACATATTTTTTTTTTATCAAACCCATCCTCTCAATTAGAAGCGAATGCTTTGGGGGGGGTCCCTGCTTACCACGTGTTCTGGTTTTCCCAGAGGGAGAGACCCCGAAGGGCTGCCGCAGTCCGCAATCTCACCCCTCCTGCACAGACTCTGGAGCAGGACGACCTCCAAGTAGTGTTTGACTCCGTTCACCACCTGTTCTCAAGAAAAAAGCACCAGGACTTAATAAATTAATGAGAAATTCTCTGACAATGAGAGCAATTAATCAATGAAGCCGCTTCCTTCCAGAGGCCGTGAGTGCTCCATCGCTGGAGGCTTTTAAGAAGAGACTGGACAGACATTTGTCCAGGACAGAATAAGGTGTCCTGCCTTGGGCAGAGGGGTGGACTAGAAGTCCTCCAAGGTCCCTTCCAACTCCGTTATTCTGGATTCATAGAAGTGTGTAAGTTGCAACAAGAAAGGATCTCCACCGCTGGAGGTTTTCAAGGAAAGATTGGACAGCCATTTGCCTGGAATGGTATAAGCAGGGCTCTTTTTCTCATAGAACACCCAGAACGGAGTTCCGGCACCTTTTTNTTTTGACCGAGAAATGATCCCCTGCAGATGAGACGGATAGTTTTGCATGGGACACAATTGGATCCAGGTGCAAAATGTTCCTCCGCTTTCCAAGGAACCTTTGCAATCCAGAAAAGAAACCGGAACCAAACTTCCTGCCCGCCGTACCTGTCAGGTCGCTAAATTTGGTGACTCCGTATTCTGCAGTGCCCTGGTCCAGCTCCTGATAGAGACGGGCCCTCTCCAGGTTCTCAGCAAAGATCCGGAAGCGCCTTTGGGTCTCTGGAAGAAAACAGCCCCCAGTTAGAATGAGGATTAGTCATCCTGCACTTATGACCGGAATTTTGGTTAGTCAGCAAAGCAATTGTGAAGTACGTCGTGCCCAATTTTACCATTATTTTTTTGCCACGGTCCTCAATAGAATCACTGCAATTGCTAAATGAATCACATGGATGTTAAGTGAAACCGGCTTCCCCTACTGCCGTTGCCTGTTGGAAGTCAGCCAGCAAGCCCACAAACGGTGATCACGTGATGCTGGGATGCTGCAACCATTGTAAATACATGCTGGTTGACAACCACCCAAATTTTGATTGTTTATTTATTTGCAACGCGCCTTCATTATTTTGACAAATAGCTCAAGGGGGCAAACCTATCCAACGCCCCTCCCTCCTCCTATTTTCCCCACAACAACAACCCTGTGAGGTGGGTTGGGCTGAGAGGGAGGGACTGGCCCAAAGTCACCCAGCCAGCTTTCATGCCTAAGGCAGAACTAGAACTCACCGTCTCCTAGTGATTGGTTTTCAAGGCTAAGGCAGGACTTGAACTCACGGTCCCCTGCTTTCTAGCCTGGTGCCTTGACCACTAGAGTCTAGACCAAACTGGCTCTCGGGGATGCCGTGATGGTCGTAAGTGTGAGGACTGGTTGTAAGTTACTTTTTCAGTGCTGTTGTAGCTTCAAACAATCACTAAGTGAATACTGTAAATCAAGGAGTGCTTGTACACAGATTAACGAAGTTATGCAGATGCAGAATAAGCCTAAGCCGGATATGGCAGACTGAGGACCCAACGCAAACCCTCTGCTTAAATGGAGGCCTGGAATTCTTCCACTGTGGAGCCCATTCCACTGAATGAGCTTCACTTCCAAAGCTTCTGTCTGTTTGTCTTTTTTCTTTCTCTTCTATATTCTGTCTTTATATCCATCTAATCTATCTATCTTTATCTTTCTATCTATATTCTGTCTATCTTTATCTTTCTTTTTCTTTCTTTCAGTTTCTTTATCTTCTATATTCTGTCTTTATATATCTTTCTATCCTCACTTTCTTTTTTTCATTTTATCTATCATTTAGCTATATTCTGTCTATCTTTTATCTATTTTTCTTTTCTTTCACTTTCTTTATCATCTAGCTAGCCATTGTCTGTCTGTCTGTCTCTCTCTCTCATCTATCTGGTTTTTATGTTGTCCATCTCACTGATGCAGAGATTTTGGGCGTCTTACAATATGATTGGAGTTCTCTTTTGAAAGCCGCAATCTCTGGGTCATGCCTACAATATCTTCATGAAATTATGCAATGGGGCTTGCCCCCCCAACTGCAAAGGGTAACAGGTCCCTCTGCAACGTCCCCCTTTCCACAGTCACCTCTTTCGTCCAGGTAGCTCTTCCTGTAGGTGATCAGAAAGTCCTTGAAGAGGGAGACCAGGTGGGCAGAGGCGTTCTATGGAAGGAAGAGACACCCAGGATGAGCACCAGAGACAGGCAGGACAGCCACCCCCAACTGGACCACGGGCCTGGCCCCATCCCGGCTTCAGCCCGCTAGTCCTCTGCAGAACTTTAAGGCAACTGAGGCTCCGAAGATGGAGAGCGAGCAGCCATTTTTGGCCTGGGGGCCACCCACAGGCTTCCCGCCCTGAGTAAAGGGTGGAGTTGTGATGTCACCGGAGGGCAGGGGACTTTGGGACCCTCAGGAAGATGTTGGCAGATGAGCTGGGTGTCTTCCAAGCCCGTTCTGCCCTAAGACCCCTTCTAGTGGGAGAAATTGACCTGAGCTGGGAAGGAATGGTTGGAGTTGAAAATTTCGAAACCCACCTTGCCCCCAAAGCAGCAAGAATTGCAGCCTTGTCAAGTGGGGGGGGGGCCTGTAAGGGCCATAAATGGAGCGTGGAGGAACCCTGGGCCATGCCCAGCTTCCTTCCTAATACCTGGTGAAGGAGGGTCTGCTGTGCCAGATCCCCCAGTCTCCTCTGCAAAGGAAAAACTCAGCTGTTCTCTAGGACAACACGGCCCATCATTCCCCTCCAGAATCCGTGCACGGTCCCCTCTATCTCTTGGGAGCCAAAGGGAGAAAGGGAGCCGAACCCTGTCCTCAGAGCAACCTCATCTGACGACAGACAGTTCAAAGCTACAACAGAAAAAGTGACTCGTGATCCATTCTCAAAGTTACGACCATTGTACCACCCCAAGATCTGGGCGCTGGACAACCAGTTGGCATTTACGACAACTGCAGAATCTTGCAGTCACATGATCGCAATTTGTGATCTTCCAGCCAGATTCCGACCATGAAAATGTTTGCTTAACCTCCCTGCAATTTACTTAATGAATGCATGATTCAATTAATGACCATTTTAACAAATGGAAATAAAATTGGGTCTGGTCTCGTGATGCCTTGCTTAATGATAGGACAGGACAGGACAGGATAGGATGGAACAGAACACAACAGAATAGATGGGATGGGATGGGATGGGATGGGATGGGATGGGATAGAGTAGAGTAGAGTAGAGTAGAGTAGAGTAGAGTAGAGTAGAGTAGAGTAGAGTAGAGTAGAGTAGAGTAGAACAGAACAGAACAGAACAGAATATATGGAATGGAATGGAATGGAATAGAGCTGGAAGGGACCTTGGAGGTCTTCTAGTCCAGCCCCCCGCTCAAGCAGGAGATGATGCCATGGTGACATCCCGACTGCGGTTGTAAGTCGAGGACCAGCTGTATTCTCCTGGGGAAAAGCATCACCCACCTGGAGAGACTCCTCCTGCCTCAGAGATGCCTCAGCCACGTCCACAAAAGGGCCGTTCAGCGGAAACGTCTCCCACGGACCCAGCGAGGCTGCCTGGATTTCAGCCAACGGTTCTGCCAAAAACAGAGGAGGAACGAGAAATATTACCGCAGCCAGAACAGAAAACTTTGGCTACAATTCTCTTTCGCTCCTCACCGAGACCTTCCTGGATCAAAGTGGGACCCAGCGGCCCCACAGCCTTTACAGCCGGGGTGTCCGACCTTGACCCCTTTTGAGACTGGGGCCCTTCAAGTGCCAGAATCTTGTGGACTTCAACTCCCAGAATCCCAGAGGTCATGCTGGCTGAGGAATTCTGGGAGTTGAAGTCCACAGATCTTAAGAATAACCAAG
>NW_015387883.1:6074-7570 GCF_001527695.2 Protobothrops mucrosquamatus | reverse complement strand
AGAGGGGTGGACTAGAAGTCCTCCAAGGTCCCTTCCAACTCCGTTATTCTGGATTCATAGAAGTGTGTAAGTTGCAACAAGAAAGGATCTCCACCGCTGGAGGTTTTCAAGGAAAGATTGGACAGCCATTTGCCTGGAATGGTATAAGCAGGGCTCTTTTTCTCATAGAACACCCAGAACGGAGTTCCGGCACCTTTTTTGGATGGAGCCTTGTAGGGTAGGCAAGGCCGGTTGTATGATGTGTGTGAGTTCCGGCACCTTTTTTTTTTTTTTTAACAAAAAAAAGCACTGGGGATGAGGGCTCTTGCCTTGGGCAGTGGGTTGGACTAGAACAGGGGTTCCCAACCGGGGGTGCTCGCACTCCCGGGGGGGGAAAGATATTCCAGGGGGTGCAAAAACTTGGGTTTTCAAAATTATAGTGTAGATGCATAATTCGTTGCTGTTATTTCAAACGTTTATATGGGGTGCGAGAATATATCAAAAGCGTTCTAGGGGTGCGGGGTACGGAAAAGGTTGGGAGCCGCTGGTCTAGGGTCTCCTGCTTGAGCAGGGGGTTGGACTAGAACAGGGCTTTTCAACCAGTGGTACGGGTACCACCTGTGGTACATTGGCACCTGGCAGGTGGTACGCGACTATCCTAGAAAAGTGGTAGCGGGGGAGGGGAATGAGCTGAACCGGTGGCAGCACTGCAGAAGCCTGAGTGAGAGACGGCTGGAGCTGCAGGGCTGTCAGGGCTCAGCGGAAGCGCCAGGATCAGTGCTTCTTCGGGGCTGTCAGGGCTCAGCGGAAGCGCCAGGATCAGTGCCAGGCTCCAGCTGGAGCTCGGTGCTGATCCTGGTGCTTCCGCTGAGCCCAGAAGAAGCGTCGATCAGCTGGAATGTTGCAGCATCTCCAGGGTCTTGTGATTTACATTCAGATGCTTGGCAACCGATTCATATTTATGACGGTCACAGTGTCCCAGGGTCCTGTGAAGTGACCAAAACCTGCTGCAACCACCCAGCAGACGGGGGGGGAGTAAAAACCAAACACCCCCCACCCCACCCCCGCTGCCAATCCCCAACAGAAATGCTCACAACAATGAAAACCTCGGACAGGAGGAAGAGCGCGGCTGGGTGGGCAGGCAGGTGTTTTGCTCGGCTGTGCCCTGGGGGGCACTTTTTTCAGTGCCATTGTAACTTCGAACAGTCACTAAGCAAACTATTGTACGTCAAGGACTACCTGTACTTTATCACTTTTTTCCTCTTTTTTTTTTTGGGTCAGAAAGTTTTGGACACCTTGCTAGGCGACTGGTGGCACTCGGATGTTGCCATGTCCTAAAAGTGGTACAATGGGTGAAAAGGTTGAAAAGCCCTGGACTAGAAGACCCCCAAGGTCCCTTCCAACTCTGTTATTCTGACAAAGAACCAAAGCTTTGGAAAAAGGAGGCTAAACAGGCCTGGTAAGAACTGAACAGGAGGGGCTGTTCTTGCCCAAGACTGCTCGGCTCCCCCCCTGCC
>NW_015387883.1:0-2948 GCF_001527695.2 Protobothrops mucrosquamatus | reverse complement strand
TTCTCCTCTAGGTTGCTTCTCTCCTTGGTTAGTTTCCGTCACTTCTTGTCTTGCTTTTTGGTGCTTTGGAAATTAGTTTGACCCCCTCGTCTTCATAGGCGTTCCTCAGATATTGGAAGATGCTATCGTGTCACCCCAGGCCCTTCTTTTCATTAAACTCCACCTACCCAATTCCTGTTAACAGTTGTATGTTTTAGCCTCCAGTTCCCTAATCATCTTTGTTGCTCTTCTCTGCACTCTTTCTAGAGTCTCAACATTTTTTTTGTTATCACGGTGACCAAAAGTGTGGCCTTACCAAGGCCTTATAAAGCAGTACAACCCTTCACATGATCTTGATTCTATTCCTCTATTAATGCAGACTAGGACTGCATTGGGCTTTTTTGACTGCTGTAGTATAGTACATTGTTGGCTCATATTTAAGTGATTGTCCACTGGGATTCCGAGGTCCCTCCCAGTTACTGGCATTAAGCCAAGTTTTACCTAGTCTGTACCTACATAGTTTTTCTTGCCTAAGTGTAAGACTTTTCCTTTCTCTACATTGCATTTCGCTTTGTTAGACAGGGCCCAGTGTTCAAGCCTGTCAAGATCCCTCTGCGAGATGCAGGCAGCACACAAAACCACGCACCCTCCGGTCTGCAGAAAAACGGAACGGAACCGGTCCCTGGTACCCAAAAGGTTGGGGACCTCTGCGATACAGAACTTTGGGGTACCCCACTGCTTACTTCCCTCTATACGGATGTAGTTCCGTCCTTGGCAACTTTAACACTTGTGGACTTCAAGTCCCAGAATTCCCCGGCCAGCTAGTATGGGAGTTGAAGTCCACAAGTGTTAAAGTTGCCAAGGACGGAACTACATCCGTATAGAGGGAAGTAAGCAGTGGGGCACCCCACAGTTCTGTATCGGGTCCAATACTTTTCAATATCTTCATAAATGACTTACTTGATCACCCTGTTGTACAGTGAGATTAAGAGAGCAACTCCTGAACTTCCTTTCAACTCAGTGAGTGATGCGGGGGGGGGGGGGGGCAGACTTGCCACATACAGTATCCCCCCACCTGAGATCCACCCCCCAACCCACAGCTCTTCCAGTAACTCTCATGCAGAACCCCCCCCCTCCCCAAAGACTTTCAAGCACCCCTGAATATTAAACACAGCTGGTTTTTATTGATTTAAAAACGTGGCATTATTTGGGTTCCTGACCTTCAGCCAGGGTGGCGTCAGGTTACACAGAGGCCTGAGAAGAGACCAAGAACGTCTCCGCCAATTTTCATTGTACAAATCTCGATTTTGGGAGTTAAACCGCAGGCTCGGGAAGGCCGAGAACTCAGCACGGGAAGAGTTAAGGAAGGATCCAACAGAGAACGCTACAAAAGGGGGGAAACCGGTCAGGGGTCAAGACTGGAACACGGTACCCTTCCGAACTCCCTCTTCGGAGGGCAGAAGTTGAGGGACATTAAAAAGGCGCAATCATTTTTGTCTAGGATTCGGAGGGAAATCCGGGAAGGAGCCTCGTGCAGGCTGCAAAGCCGAGAGGGCGTTTCTGCGGAGGAGGACCGGGGAGGGGTCAGCTGCCAGCTACCTACAGAAGCCCTCAGAGCCCCACCTGGCTTCGACCCGCAGCCCTCACAAGAAGGCATCGCACCACTCGCGCAGGCACCCGTAGCAGTCTCTGGATTGTTTGGCGTTGGCTCCGCACGTGTCCTTCAGCCATTCGCGGAAGAGGTCTTCGTCCTTCTTCAGCACTAAGAACTGGCCCAGCACTACGTAGGCCTGGGTTCAAGGGAGGGGAAAGGAAAGAAAGGGAGGGCAGTGAGTAAGAGGGACCGATGTCAGGGCGTAAAACAAAGCCACCGGGAGGCGAAAGAGTTGATCTGGAGAGTGAGATGGGTAGCAGAGAAACTTAGTAAGTCAATAAATACATTTAATAAGTAAATAAAGGTTCTGGTATCCCAGAACTGTGAAGCCCAACAGAGCAGCAAAGTTCTCAGCCTTTGACTGTGAGTTCCAATTCTGCCTAAGGTACAAAAGACAGCTACGCTCAATCACCAGGAGATGGTGAATTCTAGTCCCGCTTTAGGCACCTTGGCCCCACCCACCCTGCTGCTTTTCCAAAAGGCCCTAGAAACATGGTTCTATCCGTGATCTCCTGGGGACCCCAAATGGACAGGAGCCAATCAAGTGGCTGATTTGATTGTGTTGTCCCTGCCCTGAAGGGTGGCTGGGGTTTTTAAAACAGCTCTTTAGTATGTATGCAGAGGATTTTTAAAGTCACCCAGAGCCAACTATGTACGACTATATGAATTTATGAAATAAATTTGTGCTGGAAATGGGGCAACTACACTTCTACCCTGTATCCCCTGGGTGGGGGGGAGCTGAGGACAGGAAGGGTGGAGCATTGACCAATCCATGCCTCTTGCTCGGTTCTAGGTCCCTCAGACTGGCCTCTGGTTGGGGCACAATCATCCTGGGGCAGACCGTAGAAAAGCGAGGCTGCTCCCTCCCTCCAAAGTCACAGGAACACCACTAAAATTTCTCAAGGGCCCAAAATGATTTATCCAGGAAAAGAAAACAGCATCTGTCTTTCTCCATCTGTAATCCAGGTTTGACTTTCAGATTTAAGGGCTCAAAGGGTACCTTGTCAAACCCTTTGTCTTCCAGCTTCTTGCCAAGGACATCTCCAATCCCCGCTAAAGTGCCAACCGGCTTCTCGCCCATCGGCTCGGCCACAATGTTCCGGTGCTTCTGGCTGGTCATCATGTCGGCTGCTGCCCTGCCCTGGCTGGGAAGCAAGAGACCAAGTATCCGTTAGACAAGGAAGACTCCTGTTTAGCCAAGAATGTATTTTACTAGAGCCAAAGTGGTTGCAGCAGAAGCAAAGCTGGATCTGAGGTTTTCCTGTGCAAAAGTCACAGTTAACTTTCCCTTTCCCCCGGCCATTCCCCCCCCCCC
>NW_015387882.1:384856-403112 GCF_001527695.2 Protobothrops mucrosquamatus | reverse complement strand
GGGGGGGGATTGAAAGTGGGTGGGTGGGTAGAAATAGATATAAAATAATCAGGTGTACTGATGCTAAATTTTTGAGAAGCAGATGAGTTGTTATTGATATTAATGTATGCCTGTATTTGTATATTTGGTTTTTTTTGAAAATTAATAAAAAATTGTTTGGGAAAAAAAAAGAGATTGGTTTGAATGTTGTCAATGGTGTATGTGTGTGTGTGTGTGTGTGTGTGTGTGTGAAGGTTTATTGGGTTTTGTATTGGGGTTTTTACTCCTATAAGTCGCCAGGAGTCACCGTGAGTGAGTTGGGTGACCATATAAATGTTCTCAATAAATAAATAAAATAAATAAGACATCCAGCAAAGCGCTGAAATAATACCTCACTGTTTCCTTCTCCCTTCTCCACGGTGAATACTGACAGTGTTTCTGAGGCTTAATTACAGGTGACAGAACTGGTTGTTTATCATTACTAAATGCATCCATCTCGGGTTTTTCCCCCCACAAGGAACAGGAAACTGAAATGTAGTTAATGACATTGTTGCTTTGAAGGTGCTAGGATGATTTATTGTTCTCAGGGGAGAAATTATTTATGAGGCTGCTGCTTGATGGAGAGAACTGTGGGTGAATTATGGCCTCGCTTTGACCAGAGAACATCTTAAGTATTTGTTTTAAAAATGTATATTTACAGTTGACAGGTCTGAGCAGGGATGGAAACAAGAGGTAGGAACAGATAACCTTTATCTCATCAGCTGATTGAATCTGGATTGGTTTGGAACAAGTCCTGGTTCTGTTCTGAGATTTTGGATTAATTTTTTTGTTAAAAAAAAAATAGCCCAAAAGTTGGAAGTCTGACGCCATCAGGAAGATAAAATGAAGATGGTCATTCGTTATGAAGGGCCTCTAAATGTAAAGCTATTGTGGTGGGAACACAAAACTCTTTTGTTGTTTCTTATAGACTAAAACAGCGGTTCTCAACCTATGGGTCGCGACCCCATTTGGGGTCGATCGACCATTTCACGGGGGTCGCCAAGCAAGGCTGTCCACCATTTTTTTCCCCTTTTCCGGCGGGTGCCTTACCTCCCTTGAGCTGGGCCAGCTGGTGGTCGGCCTGCTCCGTCTCTGCCGCTTGCCAGCTACGCCTCAGCCGGCGCAGGGGAAGCCCTCGACTTACGACCGGTTGGGTAGTCCTCGACTTACGACCGGTTTAGTCCTTGACTTATGACCAGTTTAGTCCTCGACTTATGACCGGTTGGGGGTCGCGGCATTAAAAAGGTTGAGAACCACTGGACTAAAAAGACCATTAGTTACACATTTGCCCTAGGTTAGGGAGTACGTAGCAGAGGTAGTCCTTTTTGATCTGGCGTATAGATTAGTGTCGAGATGGTATATTTGAAAATCAGCGTTAGTCAGGGATTGGGTCACACTTCATGTTAAACCACGACTTACTTTAACCGTGATTTACCGAGCACCTCCCAGTTCTTTGTAAAGCTCAGATTTCAGGAGCCTTCATTGTCTGGTGCTGCTCGTGGAATCAATGGATCAGAATCATGTTGATCAGGATCATGCGGTGGACAACAATGAGATCCACTGGATTCTCAGTGGCCCCAATCCATTGCACCATGCTTCTATCATGGGGAAACCTCTGCTTTCATTTCCATGCTTTAGCAAAGGTTTGGAAAAGGCCAGATCAGACATTCCAGCTGTACCAACGCAGGTGTGTGTGTGTGTGTGTGTGTGTGTGTGTGTGTGTATGTGTGTCCTGAGAGGCATCTTTCAGGTGCCTTTGTGATCCTAAAAGGTACCCAATTCTTGCTGAAATATAGTTAAGCGCTGTAGTTCGTTCTCTTACAAAAGGGCTTAATGTAATAAAATATTTGCATACTTAAACCACATCAAAGGGGCTTTCCAAAACTTCAAAGGATAGCTTCCAAAGGCTTTTTTTTTTCAGGATTTATGCTCTGAAGACCGGTTTCAGAAGGTACACATCCTCAAGCACGCACACACACACACACACACACAGTCCAACACCATGTTTTGTTGAAGTATTGATGCTTTAACGAGTCCCCTGCCCCCACATCCGCAGTTCCTTAATGGGACGTGACTACAACATTTCACACACGGATAATCCAGGATAGACTATAATTATAAAACTTCTGTAGCGCAGAAGAACCCTCCCCTTCCTCTTTGCCTTAATAACGTAGCAACCAAGTTGTGCCAATTAAGGAACCCAGCAGAGAAGAATGGAGAATGAGGGCCCTTCTAACGTCTACCATTCATTTTTTTTCTCTCCACGTCCCCCACTCCACTCCTTCCCATATTTAGCAGTTGGCTCCTTCATGGATTAAACCAATTCATTCAAACTAAAAACATATATATATATGGAATTCATAATCGGTCTCTACTGTACTTATTGGGCAGGGTTTTCCGTGGCTATAGCACCTTTTAATGTGCATACAAGTAGACCTTGAATTATGACTGCAAACTGAGCCCAACATTTCTGAGAGAGAGAGAGAGAGAGAGAGAGAGAGAGAGAGAGAGAGAGAGAGAGAGAGAGAGAGAGAGAGAGAGAGAGAGAACATGATCTGTCTGTCTGTCTGTCTGTCTGTCTGTCTATCTATCTATCTATCTATCTATCTATCTATCTATCTATCTATCTATCTATCTATCTATCTATCTATCTATCTATCATCCATATCTATCTATCATCCATATCTATCTATCTATCTATCTGTCTGTCTGTCTGTCTATCTATCATTCATATCTATCTATGTATCTATCTATGTATCGATCTATCTACTGTATCTATCTATCTATCTATCTATCTATCTATCTATCTATCTATCTATCTATCTATCTATCTATCTATCTAGCTCTATTTATCATCCATATCTGTCTGTCTGTCTGTCTGTCTGTCTGTCTGTCTGTCTGTCTGTCTGTCTGTCTGTCTGTCTGTCTGTCTGTCTATCTATCTATCTATCTATCTATCTATCTATCTATCTCCATACATCTAGCCATCGTCTAGCTATACATAGGACTGGAAGAGACCCTGGAGGTCCTCTAGTCCAACACCTTGTCCAAGGCTGGAGTCCTTGTACTACAGGCAATCTTCGACTTAAGACTACAATTGAGTCCAATATTTCTTTTGTTAAGTGAAACATTTGTTAAGAGAGTTTTGCCCCATTTTATGACTTTTCTTGCCACAGTTGTGAAGTGAATCTGGCCTGGCCCACTGACTTTGCTTGTCAGAAGGCCACAGAAGGGGATCACGTGACCCCAGGACACAGCAACCGCCATAAATATGAGTCAGTTGCCAATGTCTGAATTTTGATCACATGACCATGGTGTTGCTACCATGGTCATAAGTGGGGAAACGGGTCATAGGTCACTTTTTCCAATCCCGTTGTAACTTTGAACAGTCACTAAATTAACTGTTGTATGTTGAGGACTACCTGTATTCCAGTCAAATTGCTGTTTACAACGATGCAGTTGAATCTCCACTCATTTGCCCACTAGGAATCAGATTACGAGATATTCTTACTTAATGGCGAGGGAGCCAGTTTGGTGTAGGGATTAAGGCACCAGGCTATAAACCGGGAGTTCTAGTCCCATAAACCTAGTGAGTTCTACTTCTGTCCTAGACTAGAACGTACAAGCCAGCTGGGTGACTTTGGGCCAGTCCCCCTCTCTAAGTTTGCCCTAGGAAAGAGGCACGGGCAAAACACTTCCAAAATCTTGCCAAAATAAGTGCACAGTGTGCAGTTGCCAGGAATGACACTGACAAAGATGCACGCAGTAATTAATGGTTATCCGACCCAGATTTCAGAAGGAGCTAACTGCTCTTCTTCCAAGACAAAAATGATCTTTTCATGCACATTTAAAAATATTTCCAATTTCTGCCCGGATGAAACCACTGCGCTTTTGGAGAGATTCACGGCTGATGATGGAACAAGGACGAGATTGGAAAGAGATCTATAACCGCGTAAACTCCAGGCATTTCATTTCAGATCTGGGACTGTTTGGGTTGGGACATTGCTTGCTTCTCTTCTTCACCCCCTCCTCCCCTATTCTTCCCCGTCCTTTCTTGCCAGCTGACTTTGAAAGAGCCTATTTCTGGGGAGACGCAAAGTGCTACGCCTTACCCTCTGAAAAAGAGTTTCTAAGAAAGGCATTTATTTACAAGAACACAGTGCCACCCTAGGCCACAGCTGCGGCAGATGTACCAACTAACAGCTTGGCATAAACTAATGGGAGTTCCGCTGGCGGTTCGGTTGCTAGAAACAAGTCCAAGAGGGAAATTCACACAAGGACATCTTGGCATAGGAGGCACAGATGCAGAGAGGAAGTCAAAGCAGAGGTGAATCTAAGAAGCCCATCCAGGACCATGTTTTTGAAAATCACAGTCTTAGGACGAAGCAGTGGGTGGAAATAGTAAGAGGATTCAAGGAGTCAGTCTAAAGATTAATTTGGAATCTCTGGACTGAGTCAGTCACTTAGTCAAGCAGAATCAGATACTCTTTGGGCAGGGATCCAACGTCTTTTTCTCAACAGAATAAGAAAACCAAATCACATCTCAGGTCAGGTGCAAAGAAGCAGCCCCATACATTAAGCTCCAGTTAAACTGATTTATTTCTTTATAGCAATAGGCTTATATACCGCTTCATAGTGCTTTACAGCCCTCTCTAAGCAGTTTACAGAGTCAGCCTGTTGCCCCCCAACAATCTGGGTCCTCATTTTACTGACCTCAAATGGATGGAAGGCTGAGTCACACACTAAACACACATTTAAACATACACCCTTACATATAGGTAAATGTAAATATTAATCACTGTCCATCTTGAATACATAACAGAAAGAGGAAGCTTTAGAGTTCACAAGGTTAATACTGTACGGCACAAAGCTGTGACTGAATCTGGATGTTCTGCTTCAGATACCACGGAGCCTCCCCCTCCCAGAAGGGAACAAGGAAAACAGGTTGTGAAGAGTATGTGTCGTGTCCCAGACAATCTTACAGACCCTGCTCAAGCAACGCTTATGTGTTATGTCCTGGATGGGAGGGAGGGAACTGCCAATGATCTTTTCTGCTGTCCTCACCACTCTCTGCACCGCCTTCCTGTCTGAAGCAGGGATGCTTCCAAACCAGACGGTGATGCTGTATGACAGGATGCTCTCGATCGTCCCTCTGTAGAAAGTGGTCAGGACAGGGGAAGGAAGATGAGCTTTTCTCATGTTACACAGAAAATGCAGGGGCTGCTGTGCCCGCTTTGTGCTAGATAAATTTGTGCTGGATAAGAGTCGACGGAATTCAAGACGAATTGTAGGAACTCTAGGCTGATTCCTCTCTTGACTCTGCCCTCAGGCTCTGCCTGTCTTTCTCCTACATCTACCATTTGAGTTGGATCACATCTGATCCCTTCACACCTCCGAATTCTCCCTTCTGAAGTCCTTAGTTCACTACAGGTAGTCCTTAGCTTACAACCAACTGTTTGAAGTTACTGAAAAAGCTATTTATGACCAATCCTCACAATTATGACTGTCACACTATCGCCCTGGTCACATGATCAAAATTCATGCACTTGGTAACCAGAATGTATTTTGACAGCTGCAGCATCCCGGGGTCCTGGGATCACCATTTGTTATCTTCCCAACTGGCTTTCAATAAAGGAATCCAATGAGGGAAGTTGGGTTCAGTTAATGACTACATGATTCATTAAGAGCCGCAGTGACTCACTTAACGACCATGGAAAAAAGGTCGTAAAACTGGGCACGGCTCACGTGGCAACTGTTCTGCTTAGCAATGGAAAGTCTAGTCCCAACTTGTGGTTGTAAGTGGCAGATTACTTACACTTGCTTCTTGCAAAATGATAAAAGATTGAGAAGCAAAACGGGGAGAGAAGAGAGTTGGTATCTATGCCAAAATGACTCTGGAGAGAGAGATTATAGTTTTTCTTTGATAAAAAAATTCAACTCGGGAGGCCTGCTTTAATTGTTTGCCAAATAAAAATAGCTAAATGTTAGGATAAATCAGTGTTGCGTCTCTTGAGGTTCCTCAAGCAATGTGTGGTTGGGATAAGATTTGGAGGCAGACTGCCCCCATAGAGGTTTCCAAACATTGCTACCAAACTGACATTTTTAAAGGAGAAATGATTTAATAATTGCCGGGAGATCAGCCCCATCAAGGGTATTTCCTGTCTGTTTAAAGATAAAAGAAGCATAACTTTTAGACGTATAGGTCACACAACTCAAATTGTCTGGGAGTTTAGAAAAAGTTGTACATTCTGATTTTACGGAATATGTATGACAGCGTTTGAGCGAGGAAAGAACTTCCTTTCCTAAAAGTGGGAAACTGGGACCGTCTTAGACCATGCTAAGATCGAAAACCCTGGAGAATTCCTGGAAGCCTGGCACTCTGACAAATTGGTCACCAATAGACACATAGACATAAACCACATCTACGTACTGTGCAAAAGAGACAATCGACAATATCAAAAAGGGAACACACAGACCAAAACACCTCCCCACCAGCAATCAACACCTAGATCAGCATAGATTAACTCCAAGGTTAACATCAGGCCAACAATCGAGTAAGTGAAACTGCCAAACAAGCCAAGAGCAAACCACCCAATCTCTAAGACCACCCCCACCGACACTGACAGGGCAAGCCACTAGAATATAAATTGAAGGCAAACCCCATTTCTTACTAGCACTGATAATGTTACCTATCTGGGTAATGAAACGTCTGCAAGAAAACAAGCAAGCTCAGAGAGCACCAAGGACCCCACAATTCAATCCTGAGCTACAAATATTCTCCTTTATCAATCTCTTAAATATCCCCAAGGAAGGGAAAAAATGGGGAAACATCTGAATCCATTCTATCACAACCTTCAATTACTGCTGAAATGGAGTTCTTTAGAACCTTAAAATTGAGGGTAATGGAGCATCTGTCATTTTAAAAGCAGCTGTTTCTTAGAAATTTAGATGGTCCTAAAGAAACCGTGATCATGCTTAAATACAACAGACCATCTCTTTGGAGAAAAAAGTATAGGCAGACATTTTGTTTGTGTGGATTCTTGATTCCTAGCAACTGCCTGGATGAGTCCCTGCAGTTATCTTGGCAATGTTTTTGGACGTGGCGTTGTCGTTGGCTTCCTTCCTATGTCTCAGAGGGAGTAAACTGATCTTAAGTCACTCAATCCCCTTCATGGCTAAAGTAGGACTATGAGGGGCTGTCACAGAGAAGAGGGACTGACTTCTCCAAAGCACCAGAAGAAGGCAGGACAAGAAGTAATGGGTGGGAGTTTGTTAAGTGTGAGCCAGCCTAGAAGTAAGGAGAAAGTTTCTAACAGTGAGAACAAATAATCAATGGAACATAAATGGAAATAATCCTTCCAGTCAAATGATCCTATGTTCTCATCATAGTCTCTTAATTTCTAGCTTGGTACCTTTAACCACAATACCAAGCTGGTTCTCCTAAGAAGAGATACATATTATAAAAAGTGGGAAGTAATTTATGTTTTGTTTTGTTAGTTAAAATCAAGCCGAAAAATTGATTGAATTTTATTGAACATATAGCGTGTTACTGAACATAAAAAAGGCAGAATAAAAAAAAAAGAAAAAATGAGAAAAGAGACTTACGAGCATCATAAGATTAAGTAAAATACGCCTTTTCAGAATAACATTAAGTTTCATGTAGCTGAATACATCATTAAACCACATATCATTATTAAAATCAAGTTAATACGAGTATCGGTGACAGTAATCAGCAGAAATATAGGTTAAAGTGGAAAACAACTGTCGTATTTAGTCAATAGGAAATTTACCCTTTTTAAAAAAATGTTAAATGACTTAAATGTTAGAGCTCTATATTAAGAGAAATTCAGATGTCAGATATGGTACAAAGGCATGGGTAAAACTCCAGTCCAAAAGTGGTTTTCACCTTAAATTACATTCTGTATCAAATTTATTCTTCAAAACTTATTTTTCAAGATTATTGGAGACATCGAACTTAATTTGCAATTTGTCTGCTAAAGGAATTGTATATATTTTCCAGTGAGATGTGTAGAGGGCTCTAGAGCTGTTAGCATGTACAAAGCTAGTACAGTATACTTAGTAGAAATATGAAGGTTAGTAAAATGTAATAAAACAACAGCAAGTTGGAAAGGGAATTTGATTCATCTATATACTACTAACACTTGTTGTCATGACCTTTAACTGGGCAAAATGGTGCATTATAGGGCAACATTTTTTGAACCAGGTACAACAAATGGACTAGTTTATAGAATTTGCCTAAAATCTGGACCCATAACTCCAGCTGAAATGGAATTTGGGAAAGTTGAAGCTGCTTCAGTGATATTAGCTACTACTGGGCTGCTGGTATGGTCATGTTAGAGTGGCTGGGAAACTGTCATAGAACATTGAATATGAATTCAATGTTCTATGACAGTTTCTCAGCCAATCTAACAATCCCTTGCTTCCTTCTCCTACCCAGTATCAGTAACTTACCTGCTGCTGGGAAGGGAAGGGAAGGAAAGGAAAAGGAGATTTCCAATGCTTCCAGCCAAATTCCCACAAGGAAATTCAATGGGGAAGCCAGCAGGAAATCAGAAGTTGCTCCTGCATCCACTGCTTATAGTTATTCTGTTTCACTGTTTAGGTAAAGAAATATCTCAGAAACAATGACCCAAATGGGGCATGGGTTGTCTAGTTCTACTTTAAAAATGGTTGGACTTTACAGCAATTTACAAAAATAAGAATGGTTTGACCTGAATGTTACATTTCCATCAAGTTTCAGAAAACAAGTTATCGTTTTTAGCAACCAGTGCTGCAGTTATACATTTTTGGTAAAACATCTAATTATCAGTTTTCTTTAAGCTTGATATTCGTTGCAAATTTAATATTTTTCTTCCATTGAAATTAACATTGTTGAACGATAATTGTTCTCTTGCAAATTTTGCAATCCACTTAATCGTAACATCTTTCGCTTGTTTGGTTTCAAGGAGCAGATACATTTCATGGAACTGGCCCTCCCCCCCCTCAAAAAGCATTATTGTAAATTTGCTCATTTTGAATGTCAAGATATGTATTTTTATGTGCAGCACTTTGATATCCTGTTTCAGCAACAATAATAGCCAAGATAATACACTGAAATAGTCTATACTGAATTTTATGCAGAGAATGCATAAAATACACTTTTTTCATTCCTTTTAGTCTACTAATCTCACCAAACAAGATAAGTAGGCATCATTAATTGATTATGTCAAGGAAAATATTAAATGATTAGAAAACATAACGTTGCTGTTAAATGAATTGCTATTCGTGGTGTTTTCTGAGACTGTTTCAACGCAAATGTTGTATCACTGGAGTAGGTAACATCGTGGGAAATGCAATTTTCTGGCTGTTTATATAAAAATTGCTCTGTTTGGGGTATAGTTTCTTCCTTGATAGTTCCTCGACTAGGATGTTGTTGTTTTTCCATGATTGTTTAGCTTATTTGACTGTTGGCTGCTGCAGGAGAAGTCTCCAGACTGTTTGTTCTTCCTTGTTTTTGGTTGTTTATTTTAAAAAATGCTATTTAGATGACATTTATCTCTATGGACATGGTTTGTCTGAATGGCAAGTTTCCAGAACTTTTGTAGCATTTTTGGATTCTGACTTGGTCTAGAATGTAAAGAGTTTACTTGACGTATTCTTTACCATTGGATTGTTGGTCTGCAACAACAGTAAAAATCTCTCTCTCTCTCTCTCTCTCTCTCTCTCTCTCTCACACACACACACACACACACACACACATCTATCTATCTATCTATCTATCTATCTATCTATCTATCTATCTATCTATCTATCTATCTATCTATCTATCATTTATCATCTATCTACCTATCTACCCACCTATCTAGCTATTTATCATCTATCTTTCTATCATCTTTCTCTATCTTTCTATCATCTATCTTTCCATCTGTCTGTCCGTCCATCCATCCATCCATCCATTCCACACAACCTGTAGTCAATACACTTGGTAAGCTCAGATTGTTCTCACAAAGGCATGTTTATAAAATTGGGGTTAGCTGATCTTTGGAACACCACCACTACTAATGCAGAAGATCCATTAATGGATTACTTTTCTCCTATTGTCTCCCAGGATTGGACACAAGTGTAGGCTGCTGACCAATGGGGAGAAGGCATTACAACGAAGGCAGGACATTCATAGGTCTGCTTGGCTACTTCATCACTATATAAATGCAAGAAGGCATCTCTCAATCATAGACATTTTTCTAGAATCCTTTTCAACGAGTTACTTAGGTACAGGGACCAGATCCATGTACACGTAGTCCTTGACTTATAACTGTTCATTTAGTGACTGTTACTAAAGTTACAACAGCACTGAAAAAGTGACTCGTTTAAACAAATGTCTTGCTTAGCTACAAAATGTTGAGGTCAATTGTGGTCATAAGTTGAGGACAACCTCAATGGTGGTGGAAAGTCATTTAAAGGTCCCTAAAAAGTTTCATCCTGTTTTGAAAAAGGAAAGCTGTACCAATTGCTGCAATTATTTCTCGATAATGCTGGTGAAAGACAAGAATGCACATTAACAAGTCCCATTCTCCCTTTTCGAAGGATGGACCTATTTTTTCTGTGGGTCCTGGGCCAAGATATAAAGATCTTCTGCTCTGTTCATTTTAATCTCCCCTCCCAAACATTCTTTCCATGTTCTATCTGAGCTGGGTCTTCCAAAGATGCCTTGAAGTTTGGCTTGGGGCAAAATTCAGAGGTAGATCTCCGTTGCAAGCGTCAATCACGAGGATGGCATGTCCTTCTTCTGCGAAAGAAACTGCTGGCTGTATCATTGATTTCTCCATGAGATGTTCCTTTCTCTTGAGCTTACAAACAACGAATCCACAAGAATTTGCCCTCTGGGCTGCTATGTGCACCATTTCCTCTGAGGGAACGGTTCAACGCCTTTGCCAAATTACCTGCTGGGTAAATCAGATTTTTCAAATAAAAAGCCCACTGCTTGCTGGTATGGTTCTAATATCAATGACAGAGGAGAATCCAAAGCCACCCAGCATGGGTCTTGTATTTAGGACTAAGCAACCTCAAGGCTGGTCAGTTATGTTGTAGGGAAAGGTGTTTTTTCAAAAGGCAACTGGACTTTTCTTGTTTTTTTGTTTTCACTTCTCATCGCTTCTAACTCTGTTATTCTGGGAAGGAAGGAAGGAAGGAAGGAAGGAAGGAAGGAAGGAAGGAAGGAAGGAAGGAAGGAAGGAAGGAAGGAAATGTCATGACAGTGGAATAAAAAAGTGGAAATAACAGTTGGACAATATGAAATTTCCTAACAGTGAGAACAATTAACCAGTGGAACGGCTTCCCTCCAGAAATTGTGGGTGCTCCATCACTGGACATTTTCAAGAAGAAATTGGACAGCCAGTTGTCTGGAATGGTATAAGGTCTCTTGCTTGAGCAGGGGGTTGGACTAAATGACCTCCAAGGTACCTTCTAACTCTGCTGTTCTGGGAAGAAGCTTCTTTAATTCTTTAGCCCAGAACTGAAGAAGCTTCTTGAATGAGAAGTGAAATGTTTTCAAGGGGAAAAAAAACCCCCAAGAAAAGTCCAACTGCCTTTTGAAAAAGCACCTTTGGAACAACTGTGACCTGGATGACTGAAATCCCCATAGGCACAAAGACCCACAATATCTTTTTTGGGGAAAAGTGGAAGAGATGCAGAGAGAGGGATACAATTTTCATGGTATTTTGTAAAAGGCAATAGTACTAACTTCCATTCCTTGTGATCAGCTCGGCTTGTTTAATGGAGTGGGGATAATAATAATAATAATAATAATAATAATAATAATAATAATAATAAGAAGAAGAAGAAGAAGAAGAAGAAGAAGATGTTGTTGTTGTTGTTGTTGTTGTTGTTGTTGTTGTTGTTGGAAGGGACCTTGGAGGTCATCAAGTCCAACCCCCTGCTCAGGCAGGTAACCCTATACGATTTCGGACAAATGGCTGTCCACTTTCTTCTTTAAATCTTCCAGTGTTGGAGCATTCACCATTTCTGGAGGCAGGTTGTTCCACTGGTTAATTGTTCTAATCAGGTGCTTTGGAGAATACCTTGACTCCCTCTTCTGAGATATTGGAACTCTGCTATCATGCCCCCGCCCCCCGTCCTTCTCTTCATTAAATGGGATGGGATGCAAAACATGGCGTGTTTTATGGGCAGTTGATTATGGTTTATTTAATAAAACACGGCTATCAATCCATGGCTTGGCAGGGCAGTATGGGTAATTAAAGTAGAACACAGCTTGTCATTATTTGCTCTGGATTACATCTGTGCTGTCAGCAAATAACCCCTCTCTGTGTTTATGCCAATGCAAGATTGAAAGGTTTCTGCTTAGAGCAAGAAGTAAGAGTAAGAGGTCCACAGCCCTGTTTTGCTCGAGGCCGTAAAAACCTCAGGTGAAAAAGAAATGGTTTGCAAAGAAGCGTATACAAATTTTAGAAGTGGGGCGGTTGGAAGGAGAGGGAAATTGGGGGGAAATCACACCCGGTCCGGTGATCTTTAAAAGGCCTGTGATTATAGCTATTATGTACTTAAATTAGGCATGCTGTACATGTGTATGAGCTCTTAATTCAACGAATTAAATTCTCTGGCCATCCGGGAAGTCGGTCAAGGTGGATTATTCTGAGCAATTTGCTTTGAGAAGACGGAGGCCGACCCAATCCACCAGACCAACCGGATTCGTTTGTGTTCTTAAAAGTTACCGTTTAGCCTCAGATTCTTGGCAGGGAGATTTTGTTTGCTGTATCTATCTTTTCAGGCTTTCATCGGCACGCTTTTAGACGTGCAAGATTGATGTCAGCCTCCCAAATAGATCAGACGGCCCAGATGAGCTATTTCTACTTTGTTACAAGGCTACATTAACAGAACCTTGCAAGTCTAAAAGTTCAAATCTCTCTTTTTTTCTACCACCTATCGTGTTTCCCACAAAATAAGACCGGGTCTTATATTAATTTTTGCTTCAAAAGACGCATTAGGACTTATTTTCCGGTTAGGTCTTATTTTCAGGGAAATACAGGACTAAATGTGTCCATCTGGCTGACGATCTTCACTGGGGCTTATTTGTGGAGCAGGGCTTATATTGTTGTTGTTGTTAGTTGCGAAGTCGTGTCCAACCCATCGCGACCCCAGGGACGACATTCCTCCAGGCCTTCCTGTCCTCTACCATCTTCTGGAGTCCATTGAAGTTCACATCTACTGCTTCAGTGACTCCATCCAGCCACCTCCTTCTCTGTCGTCCCCTTCTTCTATTGCCCTCCATCTTTCCCAGCATTAGGCTCTTCTCCAGTGAGTCCTTCCTTCTCATTAGGTGGCCAAAGTACTTGAGTTTTAACTTCAGGATCTGGCCTTCTGAAGAGCAGTCAGGGTGGATCTCCTCTAGGACTGACTGGTTTGATCGCCTTGCAGTCCAGGGGACCCGCAGGAGTCTTCTCCAGCACCATAGTTCAAAGGCCTTAATTCTTTGGTGCTCGGGGGGGGGGGCTTATATTCCGGTTGGGTCTTATTTTGGGGAAAACACAGTAGTTTGGGTGGATCCTTCCTAAGCTTCTTTCTCTATCTGTTATTCTGTTGAGGGCTCCTTGCCCTTTTATCTGATCCTTTCCCACACAGCCTCTCTTCCCCCAGTCTCACCTTCCAAGTTCATCCTCTCATTCCATTACAGTCACTCTTGGGGCTATTTCATATGGTAGGTGGCAGGCATGTAGAGCTTCCAGGAATGTTTTATTGTTGTAAGGTAGAATAACTGAATTTTGGAAGCTTGTTCAGGCTTCTCTTTGTCCCACCTTATGCCAAATAGAATCAAGGAGGTCTTACTTAGAGTTTCTTTCTCACCCTTTCTTCTTTCCTAGTACCATGTCATCTCTTTTGCTGTTCCCCACAAATCCTTTCACGCTTTACATGCCTTCCACATCCCTAAAACCAGGTCTATATTTTATAAGGTCCAGAATGTGTGAGAAATGCTGATTAAAGAGAGTAATTTTGGCAGCAAATGTGTCCCCACAAAAATTTTCCACATTCAGTGGGGTAAAATTTGCGGTGGGGCAAAATGGATGGGAACCAGGGGTGTCCAGGGGAAGATCAAATCAAGCTGGTTGCCAGGAAATTCCATCCTTTTTTATGAGTATTGTATATACAAGAGGAGCAGGGCTTCAGTTCTGTGATGGTGGCCACCATCTTGACTTCTTCTGCCTCTCTGGTGGACAATAAATAAACAAACACTGAGTCAAAAAAACAAAAAGACTTTGGAAAGTCTCACCGGTTTATAGTTAAGTCTCTTGAGCACTTCAGCTGAAAAATTCTTGGAGTTACCTTTCTGCTATGTTTCCCAATATTATTTGCAGCCACTGAAATATCATTGCTTTTGGAACTCATCCAGGGAAAGAGAGAAGAGGAGAAAGAATGAAACCTTGAAAAGCTGCACAGCAGGACGTTTGCACAAGCAATTCAATTGCTCCGAGCTTTCATTTAATTTTTTTTTTTTTTTAAACACACCTGATTCCCCAATAATCTCGGGCAATAATGGGAAGCCAAGCTGTGGATATTTGATGCGGAGTATTTCTCCACAGCATATTCAGAGCCGGGCACTATTTCTGCTTTTAATATTCATCTTCTGCTTCTCGATCCTGGGAGACGATCCCTGTTGAATGACAACTCATCCCTTCATCATCAGAACAAGGAAAAGAAGGAAAAAGGAAAGGAAAGAAAGGGTTCGTCAAGAAGGAAGAGATCCTTGCACTCCTTTTGCTTTTGATGTCACCTATTGCTTGATTTTGCTTGGCTGCCTATGCAGGTCCCAAGAGATAATAACAATAGCAGAATAACAGAGTTGGAAGGGACCTTGGAGGTCTTCTAGTCCAACCCCCTGCTCAGGCAGGAAGCCCTAGACCATTTCAGAAACAGCAACAACACTTACACTTATATACCACTCCATAGTGCTTCACAGCACTCTCTGGGTGGTTTACAAAGGTCACCACATTGCCCCCCAGCAATCTGGCTCCTGATTTTACTGACCTTGGAAGGATGGAAGGCTGAACATGACAGGATTGAACTCACGGCAGTGGGCAGAGTTAGCCTGCAATACTGCATTCTCACCACTGCGCCACCACAGCGAATGGAGCGCTCGAGACAGTAAGCATGTGTGTCTTCAAATTAAATCATCCAAAACCTTTAACATCAACCTAATGTCAGAAACCACGAGAGTTGGGATCAAGTCAGTAATAAGGCAGGGTCAAATCCAGGGGTCTTCAAACTTGGCCCTTTTATGACTTGTGGACTTCGACTCCCAGAATTCCTCAGGCAGGCACGCTGGTTGAGGAATTCTGGGAGTCGAAGTCCACAAGTCATAAAAGGGCCAAGTTTGAAGACCCCTGGTCAAATTCAAAAGAATGCTGCAGGTGGACAATGCTATGGAGGAAGACCAGCCCATCGGATTTTCCTTTTCAACAACTTGGTGTGCATTTTCTGCACACCACACTCTGATTTCTTCCTTTGCCCTTAGCAGCCTCATTTAATTCTGCTCTTGTAAGAATGCTCTACCTGGTGGGATTGATTATCTTGAAGGATTGCTCCCAAGCTGGTAGACGCGAAGCCTTGCTGAGCACAACGAGATTTATTTATTTTCTGAGTGGGCCTTCTAGGATTGTGCGATGGATGTGCTTTGTGTAAATGGGTCAAATATGATTTAGTAAGAAGGGGACCAGAAAATGCAGGCTTGTTGTTTATGGGTTGAATCCAAATTTATGGCTCCTGAACTGGCAAACTCCTCTGAAGTTTGCCGAAAGGTCATTGGGGGGGGGTCATCATAAGCACTTCAAAGAGATGGAGAGAGAAACAAACAGACAGACAGAGAGAGAAAGATGGGGAGATGGAGGGATAGATAGATAGATAGATAGATGGATGGATGGATGGATGGATGGATGGATGGATGGGAGAAACAGAGAGAGAGAGAATTTTGTGGGATGTAATTTTAATTGTTTTGTTGTTCAAAAAAGAATTTTAAAAGATAGTAGGAACTACAGGTAGTCTTTGACTTACAACAGTTCACTTAGCGACTGTTCAAAGTTACAACGGCACTGAAAAAAGTGACTTACAACCATTTTTCCCACTTATTAAGCATTGCAGCATTCCCAGAGTCACATGATCAAAATTCAGACGCTTACCCATGTTGTATGGATGTAGCATTATTATTATTATTATTATTAGTAGTAGTAGTAGTAGTAGTAGTGTTATTGTTATTATCTTCCTTACTACCCCTTCTTATTGATATTATTATTATCATTATTATTACTCTGTTGATTTGCATGTACACTGAGAGCTTCTGCATCAGAGACAAATTCCTTATGTGTCTAATCACACTTGGCCAAATAAAGTATTCTATTCTATTCTATTCTATTTTATTCTACTCTACTCTACTCTACTCTACTCTACTCTACTCTACTCTACTCTACTCTATATTCTATTCTATTCTATTTTCTATTCTATTCTATTCTATTCTATTCTATTCTATTCTATTCTATTCTATTCCATTCCATTCCATTCCATTCCATTATTCCATTCCGTTCCATTCCAATCTCTATATATTAGAGAAAGTTGCGAACTAAAATGACTAAAAACTTTTGACAGATGTTGTTTACATCTGTACTATAACTGCTGCTTTTGGCATCTCCTAGGCAACAGAGCTTAAGGTGGTAAGGACTTCTTTAGAGCAGCTACTTCAGTTATTCCCAATCTTTTCTGGACTCTGGAACCCACTTATTGGAATCCGGTGGTAGAGTCCTCAGATTCTTTGAGATGGACATAGGCTTCAATGGTGCTAATCTTATGAAAGAAAAATCAGGAATTTCCTGTTTTTCCTTTTTGAAGTTACTCGACTGCTTAAGAACCATGATGAATCTCTACCTGAAGTGATGATTCCGGATCTCCTTACTTTCCGCCGCGCCCTCAAGACATGGCTTTTCCAGCAAGCGGGCCTGACCTAGGGAGGATTTTAGTTAGGGACGATTTTTAATATAATTTTAATTACGACACAGCTACTAATATTTGGCTTTTAATTTGGTCTTAGAGGGGTTTTTATTCTGGTATTTATTTTATTGTTACTTGTTTTTAATATGCTGTGCACCGCCCTGAGTCCTTCGGGAGAAGGGCGGTATATAAATCAAATTAATAAATAAATAAATAAATGATCAAAATTATTTATCCATTATTAAACATAAGGATTAGAGATTGAAGATATATACATGCTTGTTTATCTGTATGCACTATTTATATCAGTATTTTTCAAACTTGGCAACTTTAAGATGTGTGGAGTTGAAGTCCACACAGCTTAAAGTTTGGAAACACTGATTCATACTATTATACTATTATGAAATAGCCCTGAAGAGCTCAACGCTGAGCAGAAAAAGTTTCCAGTATAGAAATTATAAAAAGCATTTTTCAAGACTGATTCTTTCAGGGCAGCTATCCCTTAATGCTCCAGTGAGCCAGACTTAATTACTGTAATAATATCTAATTGTGGCTGAAGTATTAGCAACTGAAAGGCATTTGGATTGAAAATTTGTTTTTCCAGTACATGACTCAGCAAAAGGGTTTTTTTTTTTAAAAAAAAAAAAAGTTTTGTGACAAAGAGAAAATATGAGCCCTGTAGAAAAAAGAAAAGTTTATTATTTAGAATGAACGGAAAGTGGATCTATATTAAAAAAAAGCATGGAAGCTACTAGAACAGGAATTCTGTGACAGAGCAGGACAGAAAATTTTGTCCTGATGGAATAGTGAAATAGAAGCAGCTGTGGATGTAAAAGAAATGTGCGTAAGAGAATAACAGAGTTGGAAGGGACCCTGGAGGTCTCCTAGTCCAACCCCCTGCTCAAACAGGAAACCCTATACCATTTCAGACAAATGGTCATCCAATCTCTTCTTAAAAACCTCCAATGTTGGAGCACCCACAACTTCTGGAGGCAAGCTGTTCCACTGGTTAACTGTTCTCCCTGTTAGGAAATCTCTCCTTAGTTCCAGGTTGCTTCTCTCCTTGATTAATTTCATCCATCACTTCTTGTCCTGCCTTCAGGTGCTTTGGAAAATAGATCGATCTTCCTCTTGACCCCATCATAAGAGATAGATAATGATAGACAGAAAGATGATATAAATAGATTGACTGATAGACAAATAGAAGATAGATAGATAGATAGATAGATAGATAGATAGATAGATAGATAGA
>NW_015387882.1:353076-383057 GCF_001527695.2 Protobothrops mucrosquamatus | reverse complement strand
ATAAATAAATAAATAAATAAATAAAGATAATTGATAGATAAATAGATAGATAGATAATAGATTGATTGATTGATAGTAGATAGATATAATTATCAATAGATAATTGATTGATAGATGATTGATAGTAGATAGATAGATATAGATAATAGATTGATTGATTGATAGTAGATAGATATAATTATCAATAGATAATTGATTGATAGATGATTGATAGTAGGTAGATAGATAGATATAGATAATAGATTGATTGATTGATAGATAGATAATAGATTGATTGATAGTAGATAGATATATATAATGATCAATATATAATGATTGATAGATGATTGATAGATGATAGATAGATATAATGATGATAGATAATGATAGATAATGATAGATAATGATAGATAGATAGATAGATAGATAGATAGATAGATAGATAGATAGATAGATAGATAGATTTAATAGACTGTTGGAAAAAAACTGTAATCTCCTCTGGAGCATCTGAGCAGCCTTTTGTGTCCCCTGCAACACTCCCCCCCCCATGATCTGAACCTTTCTCCTGCGAAGGGAAGACCCTCGTGCAAGCTGTACCGTGAGGGAGAGCATTATCTCCCAGAGTGTGCATTTCTCAGCACTTTCGTGCTTCGCATCTGCCTAGGTAACCCCTTGAAATCGCCGAGATGTCTTTCTGAAAGGCTTTTGTTCTGCAGATCCATCTATCTCAAGAGTTGTGCACCAAGCATCACCATAGTAACAGCGAAAGTTCTCCTTGCCCTATTTATGAGGGGTGTTACTTGGTGTGTGCGTTTGTGTGTGTGTCTGGATCCTCTCTCACACACATGCACCAAACAGATGTAAAAAACGATGCCAGCCCTTGTTTAAAGGAAAGAAATTTGCAACACACTTGTTTCTGGGAGAGACAATTTCCGGCCTGGCAGATCTCTTCTGCTCTTTCCATTCTGGGCCAAAGGAATGCCACAGTTTGTTCAAACTCCTTGTAAAATCCTTCTAGCGTGCCGCAGTGGGGTTTGCCCATCACGGAAAGGTAGGTTTTTCTATCAATTGGCTAGGCTGCTCCAACTCCTCAAATCATTGTTTGCAAAATGATCATGGCGGCACTCACATCCAATCTGAAGTCAAAGCCAAACAATTTACATTTTGGCATAACGTGAAACGGGAACCAACTGAAACGTACGCGTGGTGAAAATGGAGACGCGCCAAAATGTTTGATTTGTTAGATTTTTGTTAAACACGCACCATACCCTCATCTCTTAGCATTTTTTTCCCCAGCCCTGAAATAGCCTTATCACAAACATTGTAGCGCAAATGGATCATCCTTGCTTTGAAAGTGGTCCAGAATATGATCGATGTTCTAACTTCCTGCTGTCCCAAAATATGTCTCCCTATGATAGCAGCCCATCAGAGGCACACCCATGCTTTAGACATACTGTATGAGCAACCTCATACAATGGTAACACAACAGCACAGGGTTGTTTTAATCCTTCTGCCCATCACTGCAGTTGTTGTTTCGATGCATCGGTTCTTGAAGACCACATACGTTCCCTGAAAAATAAGAAAGTTGCGTCAGCCCTCAAAGAAACACCCCCTTCGCCCCCTCCAACCCGCCCCCCAAAATGACAGCATTTCAAATCCTGCCTGCCATCTTATTAACCATGAGCCTCTGGAATCTCTGTGTTGTAGTCATTCCCATTTGCACACAAGGGTGTCTTCAAAATAGATGCTAAGAATAATGCTCAGATTTTCTGCTTTGTAAATTAAATGAGACACTTTGGAAAGAAAACGAAATCTCCCCTTTTTAATGACATTAGGAACACTTAGAAATCATACAGTGTGGCAACTGAAAAATTGTTTGTAGGCTGCGTACAGAGGCATGAAATTGATTGGCATGCCTGCTGTGGGTTAATGCATCTGAGCCCTGTTGGCATGACATGCTTAACTGGGTCATGTTGCATTGGTGAGTGCGCCCTGTGAACTCCCAAACTCAGCAGATTCATCCAGCCAGTTCATCCAGAAGGGGTTGCACATCAGCGCTTCCCAACCTGAGCAACCTGCAGCTGTGTGGACTGCAAATCCCAGAATTCCTAGCCAGCCTAGTCCTTCCAATTGTCCACATGGGGAATCACTGGGTTGAACGGAACCTCAACAGACCTCATCTCATCTTGATCTAAATTAATTTCCTTCGGTCGTTCTCCTTTGTGAAATGCAAATTATTTCTTCTCAGTATGAACCTTAGAGACAATGTGGACTCCTGCGACTACATAGACAGAACACAGAAGATAGAATAATAGAGTTGGAAGGGACCTTGGAGGTCTTCTAGTCCAACTCCTTGCTCAAGCAGGAGACTCTATATCACTCTGGACAAATGGCTGTCCAGTCTCTTCTTGAAAACCTCCAGTGATGGAGTACCCACAACTTCTGAAGGCAAGCCGTTCCACTGATTAGTTGTTCTCAAGGAAGGAACTTGTATAAATGTCTTCTTTTTCTAAACTGCAAAAAAATGGCATTGTATCTAAAAATCTTCATGACCAACTGACAGCATTTTGCTTGTAATCTTCTTTGCCTTATCTACTGGTCCTTGCTGAGCTTGTCCAAGGATTCAATTTCCTCATTTTTAAAAGATTTTATTACAAATAATCCATTTATTAACAACAGGTAGATTTAAATAAAAAAATCTAAAGAGTTGGCGAAGTGTCTTTCAGAGCTCACCTTGAAAAAACACATACGGTTTTTCAGTAACTTTGCCTTATTGTGTACAGATTTACATTTCAAAAGGGGAAAGTAATGCCTAAGAAGGACTACAGGTGGAATTCATATAGGAGCAAAATGTTCCTCAACGGGGGTGAACTCTAAAACTTCCTCCTTCCGTCATATATTCAAGATGAACAGTGATTAATATTTATATGTAAGGGTGTAGGTCTATACATAGGTTGTATAAAGTATGTTTAAATGTGTGTTATGTATGTTTACACTTTGAGAGCAAGCAACTAAATTTCATTTTTAATGTGTGCCATTGTGCCCACAGGAAAAAATGACAATAAAGGTTATCTATCTATCTATCTATCTATCTATCTATCTATCTATCTATCTATCTATCTATCTATCTATCTATCTATCTATCTATCTATCTATCTATCTTATCAATCAATCTATTATCTGTCTATTTCTATGTATCTCAATCAATCTATTATCTATCGATCAATCTACCCGTCTATCTATCTATCTATCTATCTATCTATCTATCTATCTATCTATCTATCTATCTATCTATCATTATCTTTCTATCTGTATCATTTTCTATCTCTTGATCAATCTATTATCATTATTTATCTATCTATCTATCTATCTATCTATCTATCTATCTTCTATTTGTCTATCAATCAATCAATCAATCTATTATCTATCATTATCTTTCTATCTGTCTATCATTATCCATCTCTTGATCAATCTATTATCTATCATCTATCTATCTATCAAGATTCAGTGTTACTTCTGCATTGGGGAAGGCAAACTTCCACATATTAGTTGAGGGGGAACAATATTCTCTCTCTGATCATAGCAGCATCCCAGATTGTCCTCTGTGAGAAATTAAGATGGGTCTTAGCCAAATTCAGCACAACTAACAGAATTGGGAGGTACTTTGGAGGTCTTCTGGCCTAACGCCCTACTCAAGCATTTCAGACAAGTATTTGTCCAATCTCTTCTTACAAACCTCCAGGCTTAGAGCACCCACAACTTCTGAACACAACTCATTCCACTGATGGATTGTTCTCACTGTTGGGAAATTTCTCCTTATTTTTAGATTGGTTCTCTCCTTGATTAGTTTCCATCCATGGTTTCTTGTCCTGTCTATAGGTGCTTTGGAGAATAGCTTGACCAATCCCCTTTTCTTTATGGCAGCCCTTTAGATACTGGAACTTTGCTATCACGTTAACCCTAGTCCTTCTTTTCATTAAACTAGACTGTTCTTAACCACCTTCATAAAGAGACTGGAGGCTGAATCATATGAAGAACAGTTGAGGAGCTATGTATGTGTAGCCTATCAAAGAGAAGGATTAGGGGAGACATGTTAACTGTCTTCCAGTACTTGAGGGGCTGTCACAGAGAAAAGGGGATTGATTGATTGATTCTCCAAGCACCAGAGGGCAAGGCAAGAAGCAATGGTGGAAGCTTGTCAAAGAGAGGTCCAACCTAGTATTAAGTAGAAATTTTTTTGACAGTGAGAACAATTAATGTGGAACAACTTGCCTCCGGAGTTGTGGGTGCTCTATTCAAAAATAGTGTGGACAACCATTTGACCAAGATGGTAAAAGTTCTCCTGCCTTAAGCAGGAGATTGCAGTAGACCTCTGAGGTCTTCTACTCCAACCGCCTTCCAGCCCTGTGATTCTATGTTCTACCTTCAAGCAAAAGCAAAACAGTTAAGATATTGAAAGATTGGTACCATCTCCCCAACTAAGATGGTAGGGACAGTCTCCCAATACCGAAACAGATTCTGTGTCTTTCACCAGGTGTAGCAAACTGCAGGGAGTCACCAGGTGAAAACCTGGAACCACATATTTAGGGTTGGCCGTCACAGAGGGATGCTTGCAGGGAGAATTCATCCCAGGAAGCAAGGGTAATGCTAAGCAGATAAATTTCCCTTTTTTCTCTCTCCCCAAAGTTCATCTTCAATTTGGATGAAAGGGGAGTTGTTTTTGAAATTGCTCTCCAAGGAAAATAAAATTTCACCGTGGGTGAAATTCTCCTAAGGGAATGTGATCTTTTGCATCAATTTAATAATAAAGGAACTGAAGTAGATATGATTATCCAATCTTTTGTATACAATCTCTCTCTCTCTCTCTCTCTCTCTCTCTCTCTCTCTCTCTCTCTCTCTCTCTCTCTCCCTTCTCCAGCCTCCTTCTCCTTGACTTCCCACACCTCCTTTGAGAGGGGAATTCCTTTTGCAGAGGTTTTTTTTCCCCCAAAACTGTGTTTGTTAGGAGAAAGTGTAGGCAAATACATTGGGTTCAGGAAAAAGAAAATACAGCAGAAGCTCTCACTATTAAAATACAGCTAATTTCTCATTAGGCTAAATCACATTTCTGTGTTGAAGCCAAGGCGAGTTACATTGCTGATTTCATGCATCTAAATCAGTGGCACATCCAGTGTTGAGGGCTATCTGTATTTATTTATTTGCTTGGTTTATTAAGGCAGTAAATTAATTCATCAGCTGTTGCTCAAGGAAGGGGCTTTTGAAATAGTAATTCGAAGCAGAGACGATGACTTCAAAACCAAAGGGAATGCAGAAGCTGCAGAAGCTGCAGCTCAGGATATAAAATAAATATATCGTGGATTGATAATGCATAAAGTTGTGTCTGCTGAAGTAGATTCAGCAGCAGCCCACAGGCAGTAATAAATCCAGAGTCATCTGCTGAGTTTGTTTGCGCTTAGAAACGTCTGCAAAAATCAGTGTACACTGATGTATGAAAAAATCCGTGTGTCCTTTGGGATTTATATAGTTTGATTGTAGTACTGGTAGTCCTCAACATACGAACATAATAGAGCCTGCCCACTATGGATGTATGTCCTGTTTGTTTGTGTTTTTTTTTTTGCAGTGGTCATTAAACAAATACCAGGGTTTTAAGCAAACCCGTTGTTTTTGCTATGACATGTTTTTGCCAAAAACCCAGAAATAACTTCTGGTTTTCCCATCTAATTCCAATACAGAAAACGTTCAGATTTTTAAGATCACGTGAAGTGTTAATACCACTTTACAATGCCTTGGTAAGGCCACACTTGGAATACTGCCTCCAGTTTTGGTCACCGCGATGTAAAAACGATGCTAAGACTCTAGAAAGAGTACAGAGAAGAGCAACAAAGAGGATCAGGGGACTGGAGGCTAAAACATATAAGGAACGGTTGCTGGAATTGGGTCTGTCTAGTTTAACAAAGAGAAGGACGAGGGGGGACAGGATAGCAGTCTTCCAGTATCTCAGGGGCTGCCCCAAAGAAGAGGGAGTCAAGCTATTTTCCAAAGCGCCTGAAGGCAGGACAAGAAGCAACGGATGGAAACTCATCAAGGAGAGAAGCAACCTAGAACTAAGGAGAAATTTCCTGACAGTTAGAACAATTAACCAATGGAACAACCTGCCTCCAGAAGTGGTGAATGCTCCAACACTGGAACTTTTGAAGAAGAGACTGGACAGTCATTTGTCTGAAATGGTATAGGGTTTCCTGCCTGAGCAGGGGGTTGGACTAGATGACCTCCAAGGTCCCTTCCAACTTTACTATTATTATTATTGTTGTTGTTGTTGTTGTTGTTGTTATAAACATATAGGTTTTCATGAAAATAAATGACCAAGAAATTGTGTCTATTCCTTTTGGAATTCATGCTGCTCATAGCTATATTTGGGAACAGAGTAATGGATTAATAGAACTGTCCTTGGAAAGACGGTCTTTTTTGCAAACATTCATTTAGCATGCTGATGGCTCTTTTGGGGTATCAAAGCAATTTACAGGGTGGTTCCTCCCCCCCCAAACGCACATGAAATCCAATAAAAAATACATAACGTGCAACTGCTGAGCGCATCAAAAGGCAAACAATAAAAATCAGCAGTAAAACCTTTTTCAAGCAAGGGGTCAATCAGTTCTGTGACTGGTCAAGACCCAAACACCCCCCTTGCAGCTCTTTTGTGAGTGCCCCTCCCCACCGGTTCTCAACAATCCTAGGGTGTCTCAAGCCTGCAAAGGTTGCTTGCGTATGGATTACAGTCTTACAATTTTTATAAACCTCCAAATGCCAGACCTCAGAAGCCAGAAAAAAAACTCAAAAGGCAGGAATTAATGAATTTCTTTCTTTCTTTCTTTAAAATTCTCAGAAGTGTTTGATCAGATCCTGGGTGGAAGAAGGAACAGTCCTGGAAATGGGTAGAACATGTTCTGTCCAGCCAAACCGATTTTTAAAATAATGTTGCATTAGTAGATTGGTTGTCCAATCGAGGGGGTTTATTTTTTCCCTATCTCTTTAATTTCCAGAGTCTGGACTGATGTACAAAATCCCTTTTATTCATGCAGTATATAGGACATATATACTGCACGAACCAGGAAGAGGACTGAGAAAATATCTACAGACCCCTCACATCCTGGACATAAACTGTTTCAGCTTCTCCCCTCAGGATGCCACTACAGAGCATTGCATGCCAAGACAATTAGACACAAAGATAGGGGTTTCCCCCCCCCCCCATGCCATCGCTCTGCTAAACACCTAACTCCCACAGCACGGTCTTATGCCTCAAGACATTTAACCACATAGTAGGGCTGTATTGCTATTATTCTTTTCATCTTCTCATCTTTCCTACTACCTTCTCCTATTGGTATCTTATGATTATCACTTGTTTGTATCTTATGATTATGACTGTATGTTATGATTTATGATCTGTGACTTACTATTTTGTATGTACACTGAGAGCTTATGCACCGGAGACAAATTCCTTGTATGTCCAATCACACTTGGCCAATAAAGAATTCTACTCTACTCTACTCTACTCTACTCTACTCTACTCTACTCTACTCTACTCTACTCTGTTCTATTCTACTCTGTAATTCTATTCTATTCTATTTCTATTCTATTCTATTCTATTCTGTAATTCTATTCTATTCTATTTCTTTTCTATTCTATTCTGTAATTCTCTTCTCTTCTCTTCTCTTCTCCATTCTCCATTTTCTATTCTCCATTCCATTTGTGGGTGTCTGCATGGATACATATGATTGATAGTCCACTTAAACTGCCAGATTTTGGAGGCAACTCCAAAACCAACAAACAAAAATTCAATAAAATGTAATGTTCTTCATGAGTTAACGGTGGATTGGATTTTTGTCAGCAATTTTCTGTTTCTTAAGGCCTCGGACTTGTTCTTGACCTAGTTTGATTGGAGTCTGAGCTGACTTTTTGAAAAGTCAGTCTCGCTGAGTTGTCCCATCTGAAAGATGGACAATCCACGGGTGATCTGATCGAGCTCATTTGCATCCTTAATTTGCTTATTGCCATCTCCTCTTGAACCAGAGTGGCCTCTCATGGGCTTGACGGCAATGTATTCTTGTATCCCACGGCCCAGGTTTGGCTTTTGGCCCAAACATTGTTGGATTACGCAATTATGAGAACTAATGAAGCAGTGTGATTTCTCAGCCTGATTCTAGAAGTGCTGTTGTTGCGGCAGTTTGTGAGAACGGTGCAGCGTTTGGGGATGAATAAGCTTCCCGTGGCAGCGTTTCACTGGCTGTGTTATCTGTATCAATGTTATGACATTTCAAAAGCCATCACTTCGGCATCTGATATCATAGCCCTAGGCACCTTCCAAAGAGCGTCTTCAGCATTCTGATGCCAGTGTGTTGCTTTCATGGAGAAATCAAAGAAGGCTGCTTTTGAAGACTGCCAGGATTGGCTTTGCAGATCCTCGGTCTGCAAAGGCAGCCTCGGTTTTTCTCCCATATTCTCAGAGTGAAGAATAATAATAATAATAATAATAATAATAATAATAATAATAATAATAATAATAATAATAATAATAATAATAATAATAATAGTAAAGTTGGAAGGGACCTTGGAGGTCATCTAGTACAACCCCCTGCTCAGGCAGGAAACCCTATACCATTTTGGACAAGTGGCTGTCCAGTCTCTTCTTAAAAACCTCCAGTGTTGGAGCATTCACCGCTTCTGGAGGCAGGTTGTTCCACTGGTTAATTGTTCTCACTGTCAGGAAGTTTCTCCTTAGTTCTAGGTTGCTTCTCTCCTTGATTAGTTTCCACCCGTTGCTTCTTGTCCTGCCTTCAGGCGCCTTGGAAAATAGCTTGACTCCCTCTTCTTTGAGGCAGCCCTGAGATATTGGAACACTGCTATCCTGTCCCCCCTCGTCCTTCTCTTCATTAAACTAGACATACCCAATTCCAGCAGCCGTTCCTTATATACTTTAGCCTCCAGTCCCCTGATCATCTTTGTTGCTCTTCTCTGTACTCTTTCTAGAGTCTCAGCATCTTTTTTACATCATGGTGACCAAAACTGGATGCAGTATTCCAAGTGTGGCCTTACCAAGGCCTTGTAAAGTGGTATTAACACTTCGCGTGATCTTGATTCTATCCCTCTGTTAATGCAGCCCAGCACTGTGTTGGCCTTTTTGGCAGCTGCAGCACACGGCTGGCTCATATTTAGGTGATTGTCCACTAGGACTCCGAGGTCCCTCTCACAGTTACTACAATTGAGCGAGATAACCCCTAGCATGAGGATTTCTTTCAAATTTCTCTTGGTGGTTGCAGAATCGGGTATGAGTAGTCTAATGAAAAGAAGGACTAGGAGAGACAGGGTTCCAATATTTGAGGGGCTCCTATACAGATGATGGGGGGGGGTGGTGTCAAACTATTGTCCAAAGCAACAAAAGGCAAGATGAGAAATAATGGATGGAAACTAAGCTAGGACAGAAGCAACCTAGAACTAAGGAGAAATTTCCTAATGGTGAGAGCAATCAACCAGTGGAATAGCTTGCCTTTAGAAGCTGTGGATGTTCCACAGTCAGTCTTGGTCTCTAAAGATTCAAAGCTAATTCCCCACTTGATAACCCCTCATTGCCTGGCTGGTAATTTTTCCTTTGCTGAAAACATTGAACATGAATTCACTGTCATTAAAAGATAAGGGGAAAATGTGGGAGAACATTTTAATAGGATAGTTGTCAAGATATCTTAATGCAACAAGGATCGTTTCTCCACCACACTGAATTAATGGCATGGGGTTTGGATCAGGTACGACTTAAGGGTATGGTAGATCTTCTTCTGTGGATAGGAACTGTCATTTGATTTCAAATGAATTAAAATTGGGTCCTGTGATGTCACCCGTTTGAAGTAGACCAGACTAGGAAACCAAAGTTATGAATACTAAAACTACTTTTCTTATAAGATTAGGGTAACAGAATCTGAATTTGCCCCCCTCTCCCTCTCCTTATCTTCAGGAGACCTGGGGAAGGTCTAGTCTGAGACCTTTTCTCAAGTTACTTCTCTGGCCTGGACTCTTTTCTTTTTTTTCTCTGACTATCTTGGAAGTTGGAAGACTGTCCTGCTGTGTCCCCATTAAGCAAGTCTCTAAGGGCCATTATGGGTCATTAATTCAGTTTAGGCTACTGTGTTGATTCGGTTTGGTCTGAAAATATGATTTGATTTGGAAAATCAAGTCAATCTGAGTCAGTGAATGAAAGGGTCCTGACACCTAGGCCGAAGACCTTCTGAATCACCACACTGAGTCAACTCAGTTCAAAGATCTGACCGTATCACCTGCTAATATCATTTCTGAACTGAAAATTCCCACCACTTTGCAGCTGGCTAACATCTCACCTAAGGTGGAGAACCCTGTCCATGTTGAAAGATGACTCATCTGCCAGTCTCATTGTCTATGCATATGGGTTGGGATGGGTGTCATCACAATAATTGAAGGAGGCTGTTTGACACACACACAAACACAAACACACACACACCACTGCATCTGGGCAGCTTGAAGAACGTGGCAAGACTTCTTCTTCTTCTTCTTTCCGGATGCAATAAAAGAAGTGCTGAGCTTCAATAAGTCATAGTTAAGCTTCTTCCTCTTGATGCTATTCCTATAATTAGATAACTAAATTTAGAGGATAATTGTGGCACATTGCATGAGTGCTTCGTCACACAACTGCTCAGACCGGAGAGTGTAATTTGTGCCCTAGAATTAATGGCTTCTGATGTGCCTCCTGACAAGACCTTAGCACCTGATCATCAAGGTTCTTCCTTAGCAACAACCCGCAACCTGACCCTTGATGGATCAGCCAAGTTTGCTACCACAACCTTTTGCAGGTCTCAACAATCAGCAGCCTTTACCTCCCGAGAGATGCTTATCCTATTAAGAGAATCGTTTTTCCTAATTTATTCTTGGTTACTGGATTCTTAATTGCATAATTAGTATACAATTAAGAAATGTATATCTGCATGTATATCTCTGTATAGGGGGAAAGTACAGCCTAATATAAAAAGAGTTCTATTTGGCTCTTTTTAAAGAAAGAGTTTTGGTTGTAATTAAGGGTTTTTCCCACAGGAGTTGGCGAAGAATCCATGTGACCTCATGAGTATCATGACATCCTCACACAAATGGCACGGATTATTTCATTTGCACAATGACGACATGATGGAGGAGCCTTCATCATGGTTTGTACTGGATGCCTTTGGATAGAGTGAGAGATCCCAGTTCTTGCTGGGATCTCTCAGAAATATAAGCCATATAAACTGATCTTATGTACAGAAATGAACTAACTAAATGTACTAACAAGTTCTACTAAATCCACCAAGGTTTTCCTCCAAAGAAGTATGTATCAGTAACCAGAAATCTTCGGAGAACAATTTATAACCACGGTTGGGCTAGAATTGCAAGATCCCTTCAGCTTCAGATAATTCAGCCCTCTCATAACAATTCCTTAGCAGTGGAAATTAGATACATCATAGATCCCCGTAAGATACTCCTATTGGTATCTTATGACTATCACTTGTTGGTTGTATCTTATGATTTATAATTGTATCTTATGATTTATGATTTATCACTTTGTTGCTAAGAGCTTCCTCAGGCATCCAATCACACTTGGTTGATAAAAGAATATTCTATTTCTATTCTGTTTTATTTCTTATTCTATTCTGTTCTGTTCTGTTCTGTTCTGTTCTGTTCTGTTCTGTTCTGTTCTAGTCTAGTCTTCCATTCCACTATTCTATTCTATTCTATTCTATTCTATTCTAGTCTAGTCTAGTCTAGTCTAGTCTAGTCTAGTCTAGTCTAGTCTAGTCTTCCATTCCACTATTCTATTCCATTCTATTCTATTCTATTCTATTCTATTCTATTCTATTCTATTCTATTCTATTCATCTAGTCTAATCTACTCTAGTCTCAAAAGCGTTCTCTCCACTGATGCTCTTGATATAACCTATTTAACTTGGGTTAAGGTTCAAAACCTTAGCAAGCTTAAGATCTCTTGACTTTGGCTCTGAGAATTCCATGGCTGGCTAGAGACGTCTGGAGTTGAGGTCCGCACATCTTAAAGTTGCTGAGGTCAAGGAACATTGATCTAGGTATTCCAAATCAAAAGATCCCTCCAGTCATTAAATTTGAGGGTTTGCATTGGGTATGTCTGGTTTAATGAGCTAGATCAGTTCGCCAGAAGAACCTAGATGGTCTCCCAAGGCTTTTAAATAGACCCAACTCACAAAACTAGTGTCCATAGCTGAGAAGCTGTGTCACTCTCGACTCCCTCCTCCTCTTTCTACCGTCGCAGCTTCCTCTCCTTCATTTGACCACCGCGCTTTAGCTCAAATGGCTGAAAAACAAGCTTTTGCTATCAGAACTGTCTCTTTTATCTAGATCACAAATGAGAATGGCGAGGCGTTCTATTTTGTTTTTCTGGGGTTTTTTTTTAACTTTCCGCCCTCACCCCACCCCTGAGAGTCTAGAATATGAGGGATTTGGGGAGGTGTCTTCTGGGAACGAATTATTTCTCATGAAGCATCGAGGTAGAAAGAAAAGCACGCCCGCAAAACAGCCCTGTGGACACATTTTGCGTGCCGAGTTGTCAGTCTTCATTTTCATCTTTTCAAACACGCATGGGGAGATGCCCCCTTCGGAGAGACAAATGTACCCACTACGCTAAGGTGCAGCGAGGATTTCTGTGCCTCTAAGGGTTTTTTTTATTATTATTTTTTCCATTTTTGGCATTCCTCTTTGAAAATTTAATATTGCTCCTCTGCCATCCTGCATTTGCACAGCTTCGGTTTCTTCAAAGGAAAAAAAAAAGGGAAAATCCTAAATTCTCCTCCAATTCTGCTTGGAGGGACCCTTGTCTTCTGAAGGTTGGGTTTAATATTTAATACCCCGTGCCTAGCCAGAACTAATTTCATATCTAGGCTTGAATTTAAATATATATCTATATAAATAAAAATGTAAATGTTCGTTTGTTCAAAATCTTAAATCTCCGAAAGATCTTCACTGATTGCTTTGAAATTTTGACACAACGTTGCATTCGAATACGCGCGTGTTTTTATATACCTAATATTATATAGATGTCACACCTGTGACAGGTAAAAACATGCTTTTTTGAAAAACAGCACCATCTGTTGGACGTAAAAGCAACACACGCTTTTACCAGACTGAGCCACAGCAACGTGTGGCCGGGTACAGCTAGTATATATATAAAGAAATAAAACATGTGCAGGTCATTTGAAAAAGAAATACAGAGTTGTCACTAGGAAGCCAAGTCTTAAAGCAGAGGTACAGAAATGGAGAGTGCCAACACCACTTTTCTGCTCTTCCCCCACAACTCCCCAGAAATGGAGAAGCCCACATTTCCCCCCACCCCACCCCAATGCTTTTGGAAGGGGGCATTTTGAAAAGGGGGGGGATTTTTCAGAGTCTAAATGGGACTTCAGTAGGCTTCAGCTACCCATTAGACTACCTCTATTGAGAAGACCGTGGGATGAAGGTTTCCTTCTGGTGGGGAACAGATTCTGGTGAGGAAGACTTCGTGCACCCCAACCCCTTAGCCGAAATCTGCATATTTTTGGAAAGATGAAGCCCTTTCGCTTTCTCCCCTTTGTGACAAAAGGCTTGAATCAGGTTGATTTGATTGTCTGCAAAGCGTTCTCTTTTGATTCACCCAGGCAATTTGAGTCACCCATTTCAATCAAGAAAATTTAGATTAGATCAAAGCTTTGCACAGTACAGCTTCTTTGTTGTGGAAGGGACTTACCTGGATGTTCTCAAAAAAAAAAAGTCTCTTCCCTGTACAATCCTACTTTTCTCAGTTCTAGGTGCACTTTCTTCTCCCACAACACACTCGGTGCTAATAACCTAGAGGGAAGATGAATAGCTTTCAGATGCCGGTGCAATTAGTAACCAAGCTAAATGTCCTCACATTATGTAAATACAGAAAACAGCATCATTTCTAGGTGGCATAAGAGCGGCAGGTGACAGATTACGTTTTTTGCATCTTTTCATCCATCAAGTCGGGGGCTGTTTCCGTAGTTAACATATTTTACCATAACATTAAAAACAGTTTAGCATGAAGAAACCATTACTTTTGGGTGGAAAGGCGGGGAGGTGGAAAATCCCAGTGGTGTTAATTAGGGAAGTTTTGCTTTACGATCATCAAGCTTTTATGTTTTCCTGACTAAGGGGTCATTTTCATAAATAATTTGGAATGTTTGCTGTTTGGATTGCAAAGCACAAGAATGTTAAAGGCCTGGTGGGAGAGAAAAGGAGATGAACAGTGACGAGTAAATCGCCCGTTTTGGTCTGGAGGCTGTGGTGCCCCAAATGAGGCCACTGTTTAATAACAAAAATTATAGACATGAATACGGGAAATTTCCATATATTAGTTCAAGCAACATTGGTCTGGTTGTCCCAGGATTTTGTAATCTTAACGTCAATCACAACACTGTGTGCAATGGGCATAGTTCCATCCAAACAACAGAATAACAGAATGACAACAGAATAACAGAATAACAACAGAATAACAGAATGACAACAGAATTACAGAACAGAAAACAGAATAACAGAATGACAACAGAATTACAGAACAGAATAACAGAATGACAACAGAAAACAACAGAATAACAGAATGACAACAGAATAACAGAATGACAACAGAATAACAACAAAATAACAGAATAACAACAGAATAATAGAAAAACAGAATAACAACAGAATAACAGAATACCAACAAAATAACAGAATAACAACTTTGTTATTGTGAGCTTTGTTGGAATCCCTCAACTCCCAGCTGCTCAGTTCACCAGCCAACCAGAAAAATCTCAGTTCCTGCCATCTACTAGCAAGGAGCAGCTGTCCGGACTACATTTGGGCAATCTCATAATCTCTCCTTTCTCCAGGGAGATTTTGCAAACCAGCTGCCAATCTCCACTGTAACGCCATCCTCACTCTTTCAAGGAAGTCTAGCTCACAACGACCTCAACAGAAGTTCCCCTGGAGACATGCTGGACGTTTTCAATTTTTCATTTTTGGCCATTAGGCTTTTGTTTTAATTCAGATTGCAGAGCTGGGAAGTTGCATGCCATTCAAAGCCAATTCATTCTCAAGTCTCATAAATAAAGAAATAAAAAGAGACAAATTCTTGGTCCCTGACTTCAAATCATAACAACTTAATCTTCAGAATATTTGAAGTGTTTTGGTAAATCTACCCCCTTCCCCCCACCCACCCATGTTTGTGATATAATTACTTCTCTGGAGCTTAATAATGCATCTCCTAATCTCTCGTTGGGTCATTTGTTATTCTACCAGCAAATATTCTTGAATATCATTATCGGAGGCCTGCAATTGAGAGCTCTCTGCAGTAATACAGAAACAAAAACATAAGGACTAATGAAGTTTAATGCTCAGAAATGACTTTTTAAAAACTAGAAGCAGCTCTTTCACCTTGCCAGCTGAGCATTTTTTTTCTGCACTAAATGATCCCTGCAAGGAATTGAGAAAGAAGCAGAGAAGAATATTAAAATAAGGCAGACGTTGGTATGTGATATTTGGGCATTGCACTAGATGATGGCCTAGCCTAATATCCTGACTGAAACAAATTGATCCACACTGTCCAACCCCTGGGCTGTGGCCCCGTTTTGGACCATGGTCTGTTCAGAATTTGGCCAGGCGAGCAGCTGGCTGGTACATTTCCCTCTCCCTCCCCCGCTGGGCCTCCAAGACGTAAAGGTTGGGGACCGCTGTCCTAGCATGTTTCAGCTCTGTTAAAATACAATTAAAAGGATGCATTTTAAGAGAAAACCCAGGTAGAATGGAAACAATGCATGTAAAGATACATCTTTAAATTAGGGACTGAGATTCTGGTTTGTCCATCAAATATTATACATCTGTCAAGCGCCAGGGAAACCAGGAGAGCCAGGCAGTTCAAATGAGTACCAAAATTTATTGCAAGTTTAAGTTCTCTATAAGAATCTGACCTACTAACGATCAAGGGAAATGCGTGGGAATTAAGAAGGCATTTAAGGTAGGCTGGACTTAGATCTCTTGTGGGCATGCAGGGACTCGTGACCTATGACACATTTGACCCCTCCATCTGGCTCAACCTGTTCATCTCCTACATTGTTAGTGTTTTAAAAAATGGGAATTAACTAGATCAGAAATAATCTCTCTCTCTCTGTCTCTCTCTGTCTCTCTGTCTCTCTCTCTCTCTCTCTCTCTCTCTCATTTGCAGAGAAGCATCACCCAAATCCTTCAATGGGAATGTGTTTTGTGTGAGTGTTACTTCTCACACTGACACAATGCAACAGCTAGATAGTCAAACTAGCAGTTGCAAAAACCTCTGTCGTAAAAAAAAAAGAACCCAAACTTCCAACCTCTTTCATCCTAAAAGCGTAAGAAAATGGCATTGCTTCTACACAGTTATACCTTTCTATTAATAATACAAGTAGTCCTCAACGTATGACCACAACTGAGCCCAGAATTTCTATTGTTAAGCGAGACATTTGTTAAGTGACTTTCCCCCCATTTTACCACCTTCCTTGCCCTAGTTGTTAAGTGAATCACTGTGGTGGATAAGTTAGCAACCCGGTTGTTAAGTGAATCTGCCTTCCCTCATTGACTTTGCTTGTCAGAAGGTCACAAAAGGGGACACACTGCGACCGTCATGAGTACAAGTCAGTTGCCAAGCATATTGAATTTTGATCATGTGATCCTGGGGATGCTGCAAAGGTTGTAACTGTGAACAATGGTCATAAATCACTTTTTTCAGTGCCGTTGTAACTATGAACGGTCACTACATGAACCAAATGAGGTAAGTCAAGGACTACCTCTTACTATCATATTAATTACACCTTGCTACATGCCTAAGCATCTTAAGTCCTTGCTGGAATTCTGCTCTTCTGTTCTTTTCTTAATAAATATTCCTCGTCCGAACTCTCAGCAATTTACCCAGTGGATTAACTGCCTCTAATCCAGGCTGATTATTAGGAAGTATATAGCACGGTGCTCTCCCTGCAGAACGTAGCTTTATGGATCTTTGGCTATTTTGGTACAGCCTTTGCCTTTAGCCATCAATACCTGTCCACGTGCAAGAAGATGGGATTTCAATTCTCAGTCATATAATATGCATGATCAAAAAGGGAGGCGCAGTCAGTCTCAGCTTGAATTATGTTGCTACAGAAGATTGTAGTAACAGTCAAGGCAAGAATGACGAACCGGGCTAATTTCGTGTTGAGCGTGTTTTCATGTTTTAAAATCCTAATATTTGCCTACTTCCTCATGCAGAAACGGGACAGATGGACTCATGGTTTATACAGTATACGTGACAGATACACTTCTTTTTGTTTAATCCTAATTAAGATGATACGAGGTTTAAATTTGAAATGTTCAGATTCCCGTCTTCAAGAATTACAGCTAATCAAACAAACTGATTCTTTTGAGTGATCTCTCAACCCCTTAAAAAGCGGTTGCAACTTGGGCTAGCGTGAAAGGCTAAGATTTTATTCTACATTGCATTCTCCTCTCAAACTTGTATTTCTCCATATCTAGGACGCATAGCAGTTGGGGAAATGATTATTTATTAATTATTATTTAGATGGGGGACATAGAGCTGGAGATTTGATAGAGTCATTCGCCAAAAGTGTGTAATTAATCTGGCAAGAATTTGGGGATGTAGACTCAAGGATACCATTGAATGAATGAATAAATGAATGAATGAATGAATGAATATTAAAAATAGAGATTTTTCTGCTACTGTTACAGAGAGAGATAGAGATGTAAAGATGGGTATAAATGAGTCTCTTGGTGTCACTTCCTGGGTGTTAATACATATTTCTTGGCTTTATCTTCAATGTCTGGAATCCATCAGAATCTCAAGAACTGTGAATTTTGCAGGCACAAGGGTTGGTTAAGGAACGATCCGGCCACATGGGAAGGAGAACCAACATCTAATTTGCAGCAATAGATTGTTGACATGTGTTGACTGTCAGCACTTGAATTCATTTTTGTTTTCTTTTTTGACAAGAGCACCAAGAAAATTGCCAAGCAATTTAGTCAATTTTTTTTTGTTCTGTACATAACAATTTTTCTTCCCCTGTTCCCCTCTTTCTTCTACCTTCATTAGAACTATTGAAGCTATATTATTCATTAACACAGCTGTATGCACATATCCTTCCTTGCCAATTAGTTCAGCACAATAAAGTCACATTAAAGAAGGCTATTAATGTGTGCAACTCCAAGCTGCTACTGCTAACCTGGCAGGAATGTTGGCTGTGGCCAGGTAGGAAAACCCAGGTCCTGCTAGATGGCACTATTTAATAAGTGGGACCCAGAGCATGCAACCCACCTATAACAGAATAACAGAGTTGAAAGGGACCTTGGAGATCTTCTAGTCCAACCCCCTACTCAAGCAGGAAACCCTATACCATTAAAAGACAAATGGATATCCAGTCTCTTCTTAAAAACCTCCAGTTATGGAGCACTCACAACTTCTGAAGGCATTCGTTCCACTGGTTCATTGTTCCCACTGTCAGGAAGTTTCTCCTTAGTTCTAGGTTGCTTCTCTCCATCCACGCCCACCCAGTAGGCTGCACCCACTCTGGCCACACCCACCCGGCCCCCCCAGGGCAACCCCAATGCTGATGTGGCCCTCAGTGAAATTGAGTTTGACACCCCTGGCCTATAGACTCCTTTTTTTTTTTCCCTTGCCCTCTCTCTGATGTGTTATAGCATATTTTAAACCTCTGGGTGTAGAAAGGAAGAAAGAGATGATCTCAGATATCTTGTGTAACTGCTTCTCTCTCTTTTTTTCTTCCTGGTGTACAAGGACCTGAGCAGCATTTGAACATGACAAATAATTAGAGGCTGTACGGGCGAGTGCCTTTTTCACATTGTGAATTCTAACGCGATCACAGAGGACAGGCTGTTGATGATGATGGACAAGAGGATTCCTTTCCTAATAGAGAATAGGAACAGCAAAACAAGACTGTGTTAGACCCTCTCTTCGGTTGACAATACTTGTAAATATTTGCTGTTCTTAAAGGCTGGGCCTTCTGCAACTCGAAATGTAGATGCCAATACTTAAAGGACTCATGCGTCTTTATCCAGAATGAGCAAAAGAGCACAAGAAGAACCTAAAGAGATCCCATCTAAGTCTTCTAGGTCTCACAGTGGCCAACCAAAGGGATCCATGAACCTCACAAGCATGGGCAAAAGAGCTGACATCATTTCCCACGATGACTCTCTAGCCATTGATATCTACGCTATGCAGCAAGGGTCTTCAAACTTGGCCCTTTTATGACTTGTGGACTTCAACTCCCAGAATTCCTCAGCCAGGCACACTGGCTGAGGAATTCTGGGAGTTGAAGTCCACAAGTCATGAAAGGGCCAAGTTTGAAGACCCTTGCTATACAGTCTATGATGTAGATTGCCTACAGCCTTGAGGAAGGGAGGACGAGGATCACAGTGGGTGGAATGGCGCTGCAAAGTGGGCAGGACCACCTCACACCCCTAGATGGATCTAAGCTCTTTTGAGTGATCAGGATTTGGGGAGGAGGCCTTTAAAAATAAAACTTTGGACGACGTAATGGTATAACTGTCACGTCTCCTCTCTGTTTGCTCCATTGGCTGATTTCATAGACACGTCCACGTCATTTCTTGGCAGGAAGATGAAAATGGTTTTCTATTGTCATCCACTGGGAGGCTTTTATTGATTAATTGTCATTAGCAAGATGGGAAAGCAGGATGAGACGCCCTGATTGATGGGGAGCCAGAACTCAGAGACCGTTGTCAATACATGGGCAGGACTGCAGTATGTCCAGACATTATAATGCACCCCCTTTCCGCAGCATCTGGGGATGGGCAAGGATGGCAGAAGAATGATAAAATTGGTACGGCAGCATCCCCATGCAAGCTCAGGCTTTTCTGCACAGGTAGCCCTTGAGTTGCAACCATTCCTTTAGCGGCTGTTCAAAGTTACAACAGCTCTGAAAAAAGTGACTTATGACCATTTTTCACACTTACGACCTTTGCAGCATCCCCATGGTCCCAGGATTAAAATTCAGATGCTCAGCAACGGGCTCATATTTATGATGGTTGCCGTGTCCCAGGATCATGTGATCATCCTTTGCGACCTTCTGACAAACAAGGTCCACTTAACAACCATGTTACTAACTTAACAACTGCAGTGATGTTGGGCTCGACTGTGGTCATAAGTCAAGGACTATGTGTCCTTCTGTTGCTTCCTTCGGATGAAGGCAGCAAACTCCTGCAGACCGCACCATCTTTTCGTATCAAGGGTTGACATTGTGGCCTCTAATGCGCTGTAGCATTTAAAATCCCTTTCCGATTAATTTCAAAGATCCGTCAAGTTTTGACATTTGAATGAGACTTTTCTGCCATTTTTCAAACGATCCTTACCCCATTTTTAATTACATCCTCCAGAATGTATATCTAGCCATTCAAGATATATATATATATATATATGTTACAACACAGCCAACCACCCAGGATGTTGCAACACAAAACTCAGGATATCACTACACTAGATCTCAGGATGTAATCACACAACCCATTACCCAGGTCGTTATAACACAAAAGACTAATGGGCACATAGCCAGCACCTCAACTACTCAGGATGTTACGAAACAGCCGAACAATCCGCAAACAATAACTCCCACACAGCCAACCAACCCACCTACAGCAACTAAGCCAGCACTCCACACACACACACACCAATATTTATAGAGAGACGGCAGCTCCAATCACACTTTGCTCGCACAAGCACGAAGCTTGTATATATATATTCCCCCTTGCAAGCCACTTCTACTTTGTAATATCCTTCCGATGCGGACCCCACAAAAATTAGGTGACGATCTCTTCTCTTCCTCCATCTCTCTTTAAATATTACGGGGTGAAATTGCAGAGCTGACTTTAAGGATGCAAGAGAGGGAGGGAAAAAAAATAGATTTAACTTTCTTTCTCCACCCTCTCCTAACTCCCCGACTTGTTTTCTTCCGTTTCTTGTCTCCTTTCATTTTCTTTGCAACTGCTTATTTAGTAATAGATTCTGTTTCCTGCTTCTTTTCTCTGTCTCGCCTTACTCGGCACAGGCACACCCGGCTCTCTGCTTCTCTTGTTGACAATTCCTCCTTCGGGGGGGGCATAAGCACTCGAGGCTCCACTGAGAGAGAGAAAAACACAGCCAAACTCAGGCACGCCCCGAGCAATCATTTCATTTTTATTTTATTTTTTTGGCTGTTTTCCTCGCGGGCTCCTAGGAAGAAGGTTTGAACGCAAAGGGTTCTACAGAAAGGGAGAACAGTAGAGTAGTTAGAGGTATGGCCAAGCTTTGTTCACAGTCAGCTTGTAAGCCAGGGACATCTTCTGGCTTGTAATCAGAGGTGGACGATATGACCCATTACCGTGCAAATTTTGCTAGGAACCTAGAGCTAAATTCATTACGCCCTTGTTAATCCAGTGGAATCAGTCTAGCTTAGAAGAAGACAAAAACATCTATTTTTTTTCGTTGTTGTTGTCTGATGAAGAGAACCATGTGATAAAACGAATTGCGTTGTTGGCAATGACTGCAAGGAAGATACGAAGGCACCTTCTGGCAAATAGTGCTGTTAATGTTAAAGCAGATGCATTGAAGTGATATGATTGCTGTACGCAACTTGCTAAAAGCTGTGGTTGCAAACAAATGTTTAAATACGATACAAAGAAGAGAACAAGCCCCGTTCCTTTCTAGCATTGATGATAGTACCTAGTTAGGTAATGAAACGTCTGCAAGTAGATAACCAAGTTCAGAGAGCACCAATAACCCCATAGTCCTCCACCTCCTCTTCTCCACAAACCCCACGTTCCCTCCTAGCACTGATGATGTTACCTAGTTAGGTATTGAAACGTCTGCAAGTAAACAACCAAGTTCAGAGAGCACCAATAACTCCATAGTCCTCCATCTCCTCTTCTCCACAAACCCCACTCCCTTCTAGCACTGATGATGTTACCCAGGCAGGTAATGGAAGGTCTGCAAGAAAACAGCCAAGCTCAGAGAGCACCAAGGACCTCACATTCCAATCCTGAGCTATAAGCATTATCTTCTAGTGATACTATACAATATAATAAAGAAAGGGAAAATGGCATAGTGAGTGGAGGAGTGCTCAAGTTCCTTTCACACAGGGCTTGAAACACAGGGACACCTTCTGGCTTATAATAATAATAATGAACAGGTTGGAGTCAGTTAAAGGACTGGGTTGTTTGGTGCTTATATCTCACCAGTTAAACAGTTAGACATGGAAAAATACGAATGACTATTTGCAATGGCCAAGTTAATAAGCTGGCCTGCAGTGTTAATCATAATTGTTTTTTGGGGAGGAGGTGCGTCCTTGGATTCTGGTTGAACTCCTATTTGTTTTCAGAAAGGTGACTTCTTCTATTTATTTTTTTTCCACAGACGCAACCCAGATGAATAATGTCATGCCGACATCACCTCTACTTCCACAACTGGCTCACCCACACTCTTTCCCAAGCATGGGACAGATTACAAATCCATATGAACAGCAGCCCCCAGGAAAGGAGCTGAATAAGTATGCATCCCTAAAAGCAGTAGGTAAGCACAGTAAAATGCCATTTTCTCTTGACTCAGCAGTTTCAAAATATCCCATTGATTTTTAATATTTATTCTGTTCCAGAAGAAATCTCAAGATAGATCAATTTTTGCAGGTTCAACGTTCATGGGAGTGGTGGATTACAGGCCACCCTCTTTTACTGACCAACAACCGGGAAGGGCAACTTGGCCATTAAGCAAAGCGATCACTAATTGCTTCCAAAGGTACTTTTCAAAAAAGCAACTGGATTTTCTTGGTTTTCTCTTTGAATATATTTGACTTCTGATCCAAGAGGTTTCTTCAGTTCACTTCAGAACTGAAGAGACTTCTTGGATAAGAAGCTAAATACTTTCACGAGGGAAAACACACACACAAGAAAGTCCAGTTGCCTGTTGAAAAGCACTTTTGGGACAACCAGGACCTGGATGATGTAGAATCTCCATAGACACAACTGTGCTTACGATCTGGTTGTAGCTTTCCTGTGCTTTACAGACCTGAGAAGGCCATAAATACAGTACAGGGATCGGTTGTAAAGTGATGATGTTACTTGGTTTAGATAATGAAACATCTGTAAGAAAACAGCCAAGCTCAGAGAGCACTAAGGACACTTCATTTCAACCCTGAACTGCAAATATTCTCTTTTAAAGTCACTTTTTCCATCACTGTTGAAACTGCAAACTAGCAAAATGACTAAATGAGTTGTTGCTTACCGTAGATGAGGATTGCCTTGTGCAGTTGACCAGAAACCTCAGGACCTTGGACAGCGCTAACGGGGGTTAATTGGTGTATGTGCTCACTAGTAGAGATGCTGTTTCAGCAAAAGTCTGGAAAAGAGAGATAGTTAGACTTTATTTGCCCAACGTGCTTGACTCAAACATAAGGTGGCATGTGTTTTGTAAACTCCAAAACCCAATTAATTCTGCCAGTCTCTCTCCAGTGAAATAGTTCTTGCTGTCTGGTGCCATACGAAGGTGACAAAGTAGCAGAAATGGACACGGGTGCCTAAGGCAATCCTCCGTAGTGTTTGCAATTCTAACTGAAGTAGGATTTTTAAATGATTTCCCCCCACTTTTGGAAAGAAAAGAAGTGGGCAGTGAAGCCCTATATTCCCCAGACTACCAGCAGCTGTGAGTACTAAAAATACAGTTATTGGCCAAACCCTCCCAGTTATCCTGGAATATCTCTTGCGAGTATAGGAAGGTTTTTTGACGAGGAGAGCCAGGAGCTGGCTGTGTAATGCAAACAGGCCCTAAGAAAACTGGAAAAATCTAATATTCTAATCATTTTACCCCTTCTAGAGGTGGACACAGCCCAGGATATCATTGTCCAGAATATATAAGCAGAGTCATTATTCCAGCAATGACTTTAAAACAAATAAAGCATTAAGAGAAACAGTTTGGGGTAATGGTCAAGGTGCTGGCCTAGAAGCCAGGAGAACATGAGTTCTAGACCTTCCTTAGGCATGGAAGCCAGCTAGGCGAATTTGGGCCAGTTTCTCTCAATTCTGTTGTTGTTGTGGGAAAAACAGGAAGCAGGGATACTAGGTATGTTCAGATTCATGAGTGGGGTTTGTGTGTGTAGATAGATAGATAGATAGATAGATAGATAGATAGATAGATNCGGCGGAACCGCGTTCCGGCACCTTTTTCCGGGCCGGCCGCACCGGAAATAGCCCCTCCCACACCGGAAATAGCCCCTCCCAAATTTTACTTGCATTCCTGTTCTCTAAAGGGGCGGTCCTAGGGTTTGATGAGGGCGTGGCCAGGTTTGAGTTCCGCCACCTTTTCTCCGAGAAAAAAAGCCCTGGATAGATAGATAGGAGAGAGATAGCGATAGAAAGAGAGAACCATCCTAATTGTGTGTTGATGATAGATGATAGATAATAGATAGATGGATGGATGGATGAAGAGAGAGAGAGAAGTCTCTTGAGTGTTTGTGTGTGTAGATAATGATGAAGAAAGAGAGAAAGAGAGGGAGGGAGGGAGGGAGGGAGGGAGAGAGAGAGAGAGAGAGAGAGAGAGAGAGAGAGAGAGAGAGAGAGAGAGAGATGCTGATAGATAAGCTGATAGATAAGCTGACAGGGCTTGCTATTCATATAACTCCTGCCTTTTGGGATGTTTTGGTTCTTAAAGAGTTATGTTAACTTCTATAATCCAAGACGCCAACAAATCTGTGCAGCAGGACAAGCTATGGGAAAATAATCCTGAAAGCAAGTCCAGAATTGAAGACTGGATTATGTATTCAGGCTATGAAAATGCTGAGCTGAGTAGAATACTAGGCTGAAACCATTAGGGTGCCCTGAATTCCGTTTTAGGCCCACCTCCCGTTTGATCCTGATAGGTGCGCATATTTCCATAGCTCTACCCATTGTAGGGTGAAAAAGCAAGGGAAGAGAAAAGAATGGAAAGTAGAAGTCAACTTGTCTCCCAGCCACATCTGGAGGATCCAGTGTCTCTACCTGATGTTTACAATTTGCTTGTCCAGCAAAAATTGGAAAGTGGGGGAGGGGGGAGGGAACCCTTAACCTTTAAGCAAATTAACCACCTCCATCCCTCAGGACTGGCACAGCCAGGCATCTAGGAGTATGCAAAGAGAAAGTATTGTGCCCAGCTAATCTCAGAGGAGTTACCAAAAGGAGGAGAGATTGTTGTTCATTAATGAGGAGGCTAAAAGCGGATAGAGCACCTGTTTCAGCTCCCAGAGGGCGGTCAGAGCTGAAAAGGCTATTGTGTGTCTCAGATTTAAATACCACAAGAGATTTTATACGGATACATTTCAAAGAACAAAAGCAGACCCCTTTCCCTCCCCAGGCCTGTAATTTCACCTTGTAATTAGCTGTAGCTCTAAGAATTCGTGAGAAATAACTCAAGGTCTTCCAGAAAGGCTAAGCCACTTTGTCCCCCCCACCCAGGGAGACATGAACATTCACTCTGCCTAACAGAACCTCAGGTTCACAACTTTTCATTTGCTTAAAACAAAGCAAGGGTGAGGTGAAGGGAGGACGCTGTGAAGACAGCCTAGGAAGTGTCTTATTGTGGGGTCCTTGGTGCTCTCTGAGCTTGGTTGCTTTGTTGCAGATGTTTCATTACGCAATGTTTCATTACGCAATGATGATTAGATAAATCATCAGTGTTAGAAGGGAGAGGGTTTGCTCTCTGTTTATGTACAAGCGACTTGCCCTATCAGTGTTGGTGGGAATGTTCTTGGTGGATTCTGGATTAGGAGATTGTTTACTATTTGATTGAGTGGTGATTCCTTGATTGAGGCTTTGTTGGGCTGTTGCTTGTGACTTGGTTGCATATAAACAGACAGCAAACCTCATTCCCTTCTAGCACTGATGATGTTACCTAGTTGGGTCATGAAACATCTACAAGAAAGCCAAGCTCAGAGAGCACCAAGGACCCCATAGTCGTCGTCCTCCTCCTCCTCTTCCTCCTCCTCCTCCTCCTCCTCCTCCCTGCAAACCCCACTCCCTTCTAGCACTGATGATGTTACCTAGTTAGATAATGAAATGTCTGCAAGTTCAGAGAGCACCAACGACCTGACAGTCCTCCTCCTCCTCCTCCCATAAACCCTACTCTCTTCTACCACAGATGATGTTACCTGGTTGAGCAATGAAACATCTGCAAGCACCCCACAGTTCATCCCTGGGCTACAAAGATTCTTTATCTTCCACGGTTGAATCCGTTCAACTGAGAAGTGAAGAACTAGTGTCGAAGGGTACCGTCTGGGGATTTCATTGTCTATCACTAAGAGAAGTTATTTTTCCTAGGAGTTGCTGACCTTTAGTTTAGTGGACCCACCATCCAAAGAAGCAGTACGCTATAGTCCTGCTCGGTGCATCCTAAATTTCCCACCCGCCAAACAGGTTGCTCACAACTTCCTGCCCTCCCCATTTCAGGATGTGCTCCACAAATGCCTTCCAAAGATCATGCTACTTCCTGTCGGTTGTGGATATGACTGAAGTCGGATAAATGTGTGTTTGCAAATGCTCTCGTGAACAATACGAATGCTTGTGGCTGCTTTGAAGATGCCACCATGGATGATGGGCCCATTAATTAGGGGAAATCTATTTGCTACCCAAGAGCAGCCTATTTGAACGCAGGATGTGTTTTTCTCTTAGTGCAAGGAAATTGCAATGTCTTGCAACCCCTTGACTTCTCCAGCACCGAAGGAAGACGAATAACTAATTGCACTACTCCCTTCTCCCAGTGAGATTGTTAAAAGAAAATAATAAGTCAAAAGCCTGCTTCTCAGGCTTGTCTTCGTGCTAGGGTACGGTGGTCTCTCGGGGGTTTCTGTAGCACTTTTATTATTCATGTGGAAAAACTGCTGAATGTGGAAAGATTCTCTCTCTCTTTTTTTCCCCTTTGATTAATCAAACTTGGGGCAGTTGGTTTTTTTTAACTCTCGTATTTAAACGGTCGCTGCTCATTCATGTGCCCGGGATGTGAGCAGAACAAAGCTGAATTCATTCATCACAGTTGGCTGGAGAAAGGAGTTCATTGCTGATAATTCTGAGGTCCAGGGCTGCATAAATATTTTCAACCTGGCTTGCTTTTGGTCATTCAGATAACTGTGATGTGGGTGGCGGAGGGGGCGTCTTTCCCAAAGATAGCAACAGCAATAGCATTTAGACTTATATGCCACTTCACAGTGCTTTACAGCCCTCTCTAAGCAGTTTACAGAGTCAGCCTGTTGCCCACAACAATCTGGGTCCTCATTTTACTGACCTTGGAAGGATGGAAGGCTGAGTCAGTGGCAATAGCAATAGTACTTAGAATTATATACCACTTCACAGCACTTTGCAGCCCTCTCTAAGCGGTTTACAGAGTCAGCCTGTTGCCCCCAACCATCTGGCTCCTCATTTTACTGACCTCAGAAGAATAGAAGGCTTGAGCTGGTGAGGATCGAACTCATGACAGTCGGCAGAGTTAACCTGCAATACTACATTCTAACCACTACGCCATCACAGCTCAAGATGCTTATCCCTTGCAAATATATTCTCTCTAATTTGAGGGATTGCAAGAATGGGATGAAAATCTTCCCCATTGAAGAGGACAGGAAACATTGCTTCCAGAGATGCAATTTTGTGATGCCTCCATATCAATAAATCTGAGAAGCTATATGAGATTTACTTCTGGGAGATGGAATAAGTACGTTGTCCTTCCAATCAGCCCTTTGAAACTTCCTAACAGTGGGGAGAATTAACCAGTGGAACGGCTTGCCTTCAGAAGTTGTGGGTGCTCCATCACTGGAGGCTTTTAAGAAGAGATGGGACAGTCACTTGTCTGAAACGGTATAGGGTCTCCTGCTTGAGAAAGGGGCTGGACTAGAAGACCTCCAAGGTCCCTTCCAATTCTGTTATTCTTTGCTACATTGTGGGTGGATATAAAGCAAATCTTAGGAATAGAAGAATGGAAGATGTTTTGCCCTCTGAGAAACTGCACAGCTTTCTTATAAAGTAAATAAAAGGGGGAACCCAAACATGGCTGCAGGCCAAAATCTGTTTTGATGCTGTTTGGAAAAGGGGGAACTGAGGTTGTGCATTCTAACATATCCCCCTTTGTTAACCTCAGTGATGCTAGACTTGTAAAAATGTGGTCTCCGTCAGGCGCTGCAGACTAAGTAGCAGATCATTAGTTTCCTCTTTGCCTATACTGCAATTTCTAGAATTTGCAGCTTCTAGAAGTACCTAGAGGAAATAAATTTAATCAAATCAGTGTGAGCCTTGGCGTAAAAAAAAAAAGAGAAAACCGTGACTAGTGAACTCTCACTAGTGTATTCTCACCATTTGAAGCAGGCAGGACACGCAAGCTGGGTTTGACCTGATCTTCCAGTTCAGGGAATTCAGACAATTCAGAATTCAGCTTCTGAGCATGGAGAGATGTGTTAAAAAAGACCAGGTTGAAAAATGAGGGTCATAAATGAAAGTACCTTCTCCAGGAGAAGAAATTGAGAGCGGTTTTTTTTTTCTTCTGATTTTATTATCATTATTTTCCTCTGGCGTTCTGAGTGAATTGCTTGAGCAGAAGACCAAAGGGAGATCAAAATCTTTGGTAGATCAAGGTGGAAAGCACCGGCAATTGGTAGTTCCTGGGGGGGGCCACACTTTCCTCAGTCTTATTTCAAGTCTACTGCAAGCTATCAGCTTAAATCATTCAGAAGAAGTTCCAACTCTTCTTCCTACAGTGTGGGGAAACAGAAATGTAGAAGGGGGAAAAAGGAAAATAGAAAGTAGGAAAAAGTACACAAGTATGTCAAAAAGAGGAAAAATGGGACACCCACCCCCCCAGCACCTTCATTTTCCAGACCCAGCTGTCATTGGGCACTAAATATTTCCATATATCTAACTCGATTGATTGTCAGGGGCAACAACTAGATCCACACATGTAGAGTTCAAACCTGCTACTTTATTCTCTATGCCTATTCCACAGGAATCTCCCCAAACTGAAAGCTTTCATCTGGGAAAGACCAGATAAGGTTCAAAGGCATTCAGGGCAGGGCAGACCTAGCTCTTTTGTGTTTGTGTAGTTTGAGCCTTCCTCTTAATGGGGACAGTTGCTCTTCAACATCAATTGCGTGTCATCAAGTTGGTGCCAACACTTAGCGAATACACAGAATGATTTTCTCCATGATGCTCAGTCCCTAACCTGGTCTTCAGGTCTTCCAACCCATCATTGCTCTAATTTGAATCCATCCACCTTGCTTTTGGTCATCTTCTTCTCTGTCCTTCCACCTTTCCCACCATCGTGGCCTTCACAAGGGAGATGAGCTTTTCCATTGTTCAATTCATTATGTTCCATCAACATATTATAGATTCCTAGCATCATGTAGATACGGTTTCTCTAGGGGGATATGTCCCTAACCTGGACCTTCAGGTCTTCCAATAGTGCAACCATACTTGGAATACTGCATCCAGTTTTGGTCACCACGATGTAAAAAAGATGCTGAGACTCTAGAAAGAGTGCAGAGAAGAGCAACAAAGATGATTAGGGGACTGGAGGCTAAAGCATACAAGGAATGGTTGCTGGAATTGGGTATGTCTAGTTTAACGAAGAGAAGGACGAGGGGGGACATGATAGCAGTGTTCCAATATCTCAGGGGCTGCCCCAAAGAAGAGGGAGTCAAGCTATTTCCAAAGCACCTGAAGGCAGGACAAGGAGCAACGGGTGGAAACTAATCAAGGAGAGAAGCAACCTAGAACTAAGGAGAAACTTCCTGACAGTTAGAACAATTAACCAGTGGAACAACCTGCCTCCAGAAGCGGTGAATGCTCCAACACTGGAAGTTTTTAAGAAGAGACTGGACAGCCATTTGTCCGAAATGGTATAGGGTTTCCTGCCTGAGCAGGGTGTTGGAC
>NW_015387882.1:350544-351595 GCF_001527695.2 Protobothrops mucrosquamatus | reverse complement strand
AAGGTGATATTAGCAAGCATCTTCATTTTGGAGTTTTTGCCCTCACTAAAGCAGCCTTCACAGCAAATTACAGCATCTAATGTGATTCCTTCTAGCTGAGAGTGTTATGAAGGAAGTCCATTGGGTAGTTTGTGGTTTGCTGTATTGTGTGAAGCCAGACAATGGCTTAATTCAGTAGCCAGCTTGACATTTTTTTTTAATGAATGCAGCCACAGGCTCCACTTCTAAGAAGAGATATATTGGGGACGAACCAAAATTAAATCGGAAGAAAGAGGCTACGCTGTTTTTATGATCTCGTCAGGATGTAACAAGAGCCATTTGTCTACAATGCGCAATTTTAAAGTCCAGGAAGGTGTATAGATCTGTGCTCTTTTGTTCTTCACATGATAGGAAACCATTCAAAAACCCAAAGATGCTTTTAATACTTCCCCAGATTTTGACATGTGGAGAGATGTAGACGTCAGATATGCGTGCTTTATAACTGGCATGGAGTAATTAAGCAAATAATCATTGCAACCCTCCTTTCTTATAAATAGCAAGCACTGAGCGTCTGCTATTTCATTTGAATAAAGTTCTCCACTGTTTTAGTACAGCCAAATGTTCATCGGGAAGGGGGGAAAAGTTGCACAGGTACCGGAGATTTAAAGGATTCCATCTCAAATATTATATTTGCTATGCTGATGATCAAAATAAAATGATGCACAAAAAAACAACAACCCTGAGAACCAGTTTGGTCTGGTGATGAAAGTACTAGAAATCAGGAGATTGTGAATTCTAGTTCCACCCTAGGTGTGAAAGTGGCTAGGGGATTTTGGGTCAATCTCCAGAGGTTATGGTCAGTTCTAGTCCTGCTTTAAGCATGAAAGCCAGATAGGTGACTTCGGGCCAATCACCAGGAGACGGTGAGTTCTAGTCCCGCCTTAGGCATGAAAGCCAGATAGGTGACTTTGGGCCAATCACCAGGAGACTGTGAGTTCTAGTCCCGCCTTAGGCATGAAAGCCAGATAGGTGACTTTGGGCCAATCACCAGGAGACTGTGAGTTCTAGTCCC
>NW_015387882.1:341493-350354 GCF_001527695.2 Protobothrops mucrosquamatus | reverse complement strand
CAGGAGACTGTGAGTTCTAGTCCCACCTTAGGCATGAAAGCCAGCTGGGTGACTTTGGGCCAATCACCAGGAGATTGTGAGTTCTAGTCCTGCCTTAGGTATGAAAGCCAGATATGTGACTTTGGGCCAATCACCAGGAGACTGTGAGTTCTAGTCCCGCCTTAGGCATGAAAGCCAGCTGGGTGACTTTGGGCCAATCACCAGGAGACGGTGAGTTCTAGTCCCGCCTTAGGCATGAAAGCCAGCTGGGTGACTTTGGGCCAATCACCAGGAGATGGTGAGTTCTAGTCCCGCCTTAGGCATGAAAGCCAGATAGGAGACTTTGGGCCAATCACCAGGAGACGGTGAGTTCTAGTCCCGCCTTAGGCATGAAAGCCAGCTGGGTGACTTGGGGCCAGTCCCTTTCTCTCAGCCCAATCCATCTCATGGGGTTATTGTTGTGGGGAAAAGAGTATTAGGTATGTTTGTCACCTTGAGCTATTTATAATAATAATAAAAGGCCGGATAAAGATAAATCAATCCGTCATAGACAGTTCTGCCTGATACATATAGGCATCACCAATTCTCTCAAAATTTAGCACAAGTGTATACACACGCAGGCATACCATATATGCCCTCTTTTCCAGCTACCTTAAAGATATGTGGACTTCAACTCCCAGAATTCTCCAACTAGCATGCTGGTTAGGGGATTGTGAGAGTGGAAGCCTACACAATTTTTTCAAGTTGCCAGATTTGAAAAACACCGTCAGATTGCTCTGTTCTTATCTAGATTTTACTCTCTTCGGGTGTCCAGATTCAGCCCTACTGCTGATTCAACCACAGTAGTGCCACGACGGAAAAAAAACGCAGCAACGAATTGTGTCTGTGCGACAGCTAATAATGAAGAGTTGAGTATAAACCCAGTTTTAAACAGGATAGAGAATAATCAGAGGTGCGTCAACTGGACAAAGCAAGCTCAAATTATTTAGATGAGGAAAGAAATAATACAAACAAATCTGAAAAGGGCTCCGCGAGGATGGAATTCTGGTTAAATCGAGTGTCAAGATAAACCAAAGATTAGCTGACAGTTTTAAACCAGAAGAAGCTGTAAAGGTTAACGGTAATCTGCTTCTCAGTTACAGAGCCTACAAATCTGACAGCTGCCTTTATTTATATGATGGAAATATTTTAGTCGGGTTGACACTGTTCTCAAGAGGATTGTCTCTGCCCTTGATATTTTATTATTTTATTTTTCAGCTCAACACACAAAGAGTGAATTATCTTGTTGATGTCTTTGCTTGTCGAGATCTTGTTGAGATATTTTTTAAAATTATTTTAAATCATTAAATCCTTGCTGGATTGTCCTGCAGCGAGTAGCCGCCTGGCAAGTTGGCTGCAGTGAATTGGCTGCTGCAAGAGGAGACTGTGGCGAGTTGTCCCTTTCCGTTTCAAATGAAGCACTTGGATTTTTCAATTATTATTTTTTCCTTGGGTCTAATAATACGTAATACATAAAATCCATTCCCAGTTGTATTTTCTGTTTTTACCAATGCAGCTCCCAGTTCAAAACTTGCCTACATGATAATGATGATAAAGTTGGAAGGGACCTTGGAGGTCATCTAGCCCAACCCCCTGCTCAGGCAGGAAACCCTACACCATTTCAGACAAATGGCTGTCCAGTCTCTTCTTAAAAACTTCCAGTGTTGGAGCATCCACCGCTTCTGGAGGCAGGTTGTTCCACTGGTTAATTGTTCTAAGTGTCAGGAAGTTTCTCCTTAGTTCTAGGTTGCTTCTCTCCTTGATTAGTTTCCATCCGTTGCTTCTCGTCCTGCCTTCAGGCGCTTTGGAGAATAGCTTGACTCCCTCTTCTTTGGGGCAGCCCCTGAGATATTGGAACACTCTATCATGTCCCCCCTTGTCCTTCTCTTCATTAAACTAGACCTACCCAATTCCAGCAACCGTTCCTTATATGTTTTAGCCTCCAGTCTCCTAATCATCTTTGTTGCTCTTCTCTGTACTCTTTCTAGAGTCTCAACCTCTTTTTTTACATCGTGGTGACCAAAACTGGATGCAGCATTCCAAGTGTGGCATTACCAAGGCATGAGTAAGTGCATCAGAAAAAGTTGCACAACAAAACCTATCTATTAGGGCGAATTGTCCTCAGAACCATGTAGCTAATGGGGACAAAATATCACATCACAGGTGTGTTGTAGAGGCAGGTCATACAGAAGAAAATGTGGCCTTTTGCACTTAAAAAAAAATGCCAGGAACAAGTCTAGATATCTATTTGGATTCAGATGTATAGAAACAGAACAGTAATGAGGGAATCGTTTCCAGTAGTAGGGGAAATAATTTTGAAATAAAGTTGAAAAGTCTTAGTCAGAAGGATCGCCTCAATTTCTGAAGCATCTTTCCATCTTTCTGGTTGCATCTATGCATCTTTCTTCTTAAATCCTCAACAGATTTCTCCCTGTTCCTCTACCCCCTTTTTTTTTTTTTACAAAAAAGGAAAAGAGCAAAGTAAACCTGCTTTGATTGTCAACATCTGAGATGAATATTAATAAGGATAGGCAAATCCTTGAAAACTGAAGTACGTGTAGAATTTCAAAGTACGCAGTGGGCAAAATTGTACTTTTGAAGGACACAGCCAACTGTGATGCACTTGCTTACCAGGAAAGAACTGACTGTACCTGTTGGAATATTGCAATCAGTTTTGATCCCCATGAGAGAGAAAAAAGATGTTGAGACTCTACAAAGAGTGCAGAGAAGAGCAACAAAGATGATTAGAGGGCTGGAGGCTAAAGTATAGGAAGAACAGGAACTGAATATATCTAGTCTAACAAAGAAAAGGTCTAGGGGTGATACAATAGCAGCCTTCCAATATTTGAAGAGGTCACAGAGAAGAAGAGGTCAACCTATTTCTCCAAAGCACCTGAAGGCAGGACCAGAAGTAACAGATGGATAAAATCAGAGGGCCTCAAATTTTTAGGAACTGCTAGGAACAAAGCTACAAGTGCTTGGCTTACAATTCACTTGTCTTTTAATGAAAAGAATTTTAAAAGCGAATAGGTCAAGAAGATTGAGGATTTCAGAGGCCACATTAAAGTCAGACAGACATTGTTTTCCCTAGCTCTGGTTTAAAATATGGAGTCCCCTATCCCAAGAGAGTGGAAAAAGGAAGAGCTGGATTTGACAGCAATAAATGGATGCTCTCTGTTCAGACTAAAGTGTGCCTAACTGATTTCCCAGCAGGCGTCCTTTGGGAAGAATTGGGGATATGGGTGAGAAATTCAACAGTTTCACACCGGACGTTTACACTTCAGAGCATCCCTGTCTGAAATGTGGTGTGAAAATACCTCTGGGAACCATTCTGGGTAGACTTAAAGAACTCGTTTCAAGGACAATCAGACCAAAAACACTCAAGGGATCCATCATTTCACGCAAGACTTTTCAGGGATATCAAGAATTAGAAGGGGTGGCAAAGAAGCCCATCTGTCTCAGGGATGTGGGATAGGGCCGTATCATATGTTTGCCCAGCAATTGTTGTCACCATCTTCTTGGGGTACCAGACGAATGAAGCCAGGGAGAGAACCTTCAACCAATAAATCATTGTGTTTCCTTTTGTCGTGAGACAGAGAAGAAGGAAGGCTAAAAAAGAATCTGCTAAAGATGGGCAGCTCCTTCTATCTTTACTCCTTTTTTCTCTCTGTTTCGATGGAAATTCATCAGTTGACAGAGCTTTTGAGACTAATTTATTTATTTGATAAATTTATATAGCCCCCCCATCTCATATATGAAACACTGGAGAGCATACAGATAGTCCCCGACTTACAATAGTTCATTTAGTGACCATTTGAAGTTACAACGGCACTGAAAAAGTGACTTGTGACCGTTTTTCACACTTACGGCCGTTGCAGCCGTAAGTGATCAAAATTCATAAAGTTAAAACTGCATAAAGTTATAACAAACGACAAAAAAACAGCAGCCAAAAGATTGTAAAACCATTTAAAACAATGAAACCATTTTTTAAAAAATGAGTTTTGCTGACCATACAACCCTCTGTTGGGGTTCTCGGCGCTGTCTGAACTTGCTGGTTTTCTTGCAGATATTTCCTTACCAAACTATGTAACACCATCAGGGCTAAAGGTAATAAAACATCTGCAAGAGAACCACCAAGCTCAAAGAGCACCAAGGGCCCCACAGTTCAACCGTGAGCTACACAAATTTAATAATAATAATAATAATAATAATAATAATGATGATGATGATGATGATGATGATAGTAAAGTTGGAAGGGACCTTGGAGGTCATCTAGTCCAACCCCCTGCTCAGGCAGGAAACCCTATACCATTTCGGACAAATGGCTGTCCAATCTCTTCTTGAAAACTTCCAGTGTTGGAGTTTTCACCGCTTCTGGAGGCAGGTTGTTCCACTGGTTAATTGTTCTCACTATCAGGAAGTTTCTCCTTAATTCTAGGTTGCTTCTCTCCTTGGTTAGTTTCCACCCGTTGCTTCTTGTCCTGCCATCAGGGGCTTTGGAGACTAGCTTGACTCCCTCTTCTTGGGGCAGCCCCTGAGATACTGGAAGACTGCTATCATGTCTCCCCTCGTCCTTCTCTTCATTAGACTAGACATCCCCAATTCCAGCAGCCGTTCCTTATATGCTTTAGCCTCCAGTCCCCTAATCATCTTTGTTGCTCTTCTCTGTACTCTTTCTAGAGTCTCAGCATCTTTTTTACATCGCGGTGTAAAAAAGATGTTGAGACTCTAGAAAGAGTACAGAGAAGAATTTGCTTCTAACAGTAACACAATCGTTTTACAGGCTCCATACCATATTGCCCGGTCCCCAAATGAGATGACAGATCCCGATCTTCAAGTCTTTCCAGAAGGCAAACAGTATCTGGGTCATTAGTATTTGTCTTTCATGACACCACTGCTGCCTATAATAATTCAAATGCAGAGCTGTTTTGGTAAACGTGTTCCCAGACCAGCCATATTGCTTATCCATAATTCCTCGCATATTGATTGCTTCATCTCTACAAACAGGCTTGACCAATCTGTCAAGGAGATGAATTCCAAACTGGGGTTTGAATTCAGAGAGGAGGGCAGGCAAAGAAAGCCATAGAGCTCACATTTTATTTATGTGGAGATGTTTCTTACAATGTTTATGTACCACCATGTCCTTAGGGACTCTTAGCTGTTTACAACCATCCATAAAACCATTGGAAGACTGTATTGCTGGAACTGGACATGAATGTTTGATAGTTGGGAAGGTTTTATGATGGCTTGTAAACATTGTAAGAAGCTAGTGGGTAATAAATAACCTAATTAGCAAATTAACATCTCTTCTAATAATAATAACCACTTGAATACCATCGGCATTGTATGTCATTTTCAAGACTGTATGCCTGTTGGGCTGAACCGAATTCAGCTGGAACTGAATTCATTTCATCCGTTGGTATTTTGAGTTTTGGTCTGGAGGAACCATCAAGAAGTTTCTAGATTTTATGCCTCAGATAGAGGGGAAAAAAGAAACTCTAAATTTGGGATATGCTGCTTAAATAAATTTGTTATTGTAGAAATGGCTAATATATATTAAGTACGCAAAAGTAAAAAGTTGAGATTGTAATATTATTACTTTTATTCCCCTGAGCTGAAAAGAATTGAAATTTTTTTCCCTTCACCCTACACTTCCCTCTCCCCAAATCCATTCTCTTCCTTCCAACTATCTTTATATTTACTTGTATTTTGTACTTTGATAAGTTTCGTGATAATAATAATAATTTTAAAAAATTGGAAGCGATTTGGACAAGAGGCAGGTCTACCATTTCATTCTGAATTAAGCCTATTGTAGGAGATGACCGGGCTGAGCCCGAGGGAGGGGTCAAACATGTCATTAGTCTCGAGTACCTTTGCGCCCACAAAAGATTTAAATCCATCCCACCTTGCATTCCATTGACTCTTATCGACCGCTAATTTGCTTTGACTGTTAGTAGTTCAGATGTCAACGCTGGTAACATTGGATGTTCTTGCTTTGACAACATACAGAGATGCAGCCTTTTTCTTTCTTATGCTTTACTTTTAGAATTAGATGATACTGGGGGGGGGAGGAGGAATGTGATGGGAGTTAGTTAAACATAACAATATTGTAATAGTGTGTGCTTTTGAAATAAGAGATGATAAGAAATGGCGGAGTTGGAGAACAGGAGGGAAAGCCTGCATTTCAAACTAATTGGAACCATGACATCAGATTCTTGTAGAGAACTTAACAATAAACCCTTATATTTGTCTGAACTTCCTGGATTTCCGGATTTCCTGTACTTGACCCCTATGTTGGTGGTGATCTTGGCCTCCATTGTTTTCCTTGTGGAAAAACTCAAGGTATTTTTCACCAGCTAGGTTTTGAAATTACTATCCAGTTAAGTGTATATATGGGGGGGAAGGGTGGGGAGTCCAACAGGCCCAGTAGTTTCAGTGCACCATTGTCTGCAGAAAAGAAACATGGAGTCACCCTCCAAGCACTTAGTGAGATGTTCTTGCTGATATGACAAAACTGCACATTAAAAAGTTGTCTTTCCGTTACTAAGATCCATTAAGAAGACATGCTGGCTGTCAGGGAGACAACAGGCTTTTCAGTCCCCGGGAGCTGCATATCCCACTTTTTTTCCACTTTGACTGAATCAGAAAGAACATTTTAATCATGAAAAGAAATTGTTTAGCACGATATGGAGAACATTGTGCTGGCAGAAGTCTAGTGTTTAGGAAGTCTTGAATGGAAATTCTTTGAATTGCTTTAAACTAGGGGGGGGGGGGTTTTCCCCTTCTGATATTTTATCTAAGAAATATCTGTCTGAAATATCCAGAGATGAATTAGTTCTAGCAGCCCATCATCCCATGATATCTCTCAGCCTTTCTGAGCCGTTTTCCAATAGTGGGGAAAAAGGTCAGCCATTAAGGTAGATGGAAAGGATTGTTACTCTCAGGTGCTCCTTGGAGCTGGTGCCTGTTTTTTATAGGAGGAAATGTAAAAAAATAAAATCCTATGAAGATTGAAATGTTCTTGCAAATCTTCCCCAAAGAAAAACCGTCTCAACATTACACAGAATGAAGGAATGGAACTGGACTGGAATGATGAGAATGTTTAAATTTAGCTGAGAAAAAGAGGGGCATGAAATGTCATACCCAAATGGGTTTAATCCGGGCGTCTTCAAACTTGGCCCTTTTATGACTTGTGGACTCCAACTCTCAGAATTCCTCAGCCAGGCACGCTGGCTGAGGAATTCTGGGAGTTGAAGTCCACAAGTCATAAAAGGGCCAAGTTTGAAGACACCCTGGTTTAATCCATACAATCTCCATCCTGGTCAAAGACCATGATAAGATTTACCCCATACAATCTTGGATAAGGAAGTTGATCAGCCAGCTACTAACAGACCCCAAAAGGAAGCTACTGTTTCCCTATCCAAGTCCTGTATTTGTCATTCATTTTCCCTTCCCAATGATTAAAAAAATAATGGTTTGGCACAATAGGAACCTACTACTCATTTCTGCCTCTTTTTTTTTTTTCATCTGTCTATGGTTGCAAAATATGAAATCCCCAAAAGCTACAGAGACAAGACTGCCCAGAGAGGTCTACTGTATGGGGGCCCTCTAGGACTTTTCACTTGATGACCGCTGTCAAGACAGACACCTACCTTTAAGTCAGGGGTGCCTAACCTTGGCAACTTTAAGACTTGTGGACTTCAGCTCCCAGAATTCCCCAGCTAGCCATGCTAGGAATTGAAGTCCCCAGGCCTTAAAGTTGCCAAGGTTGGACACCGCTGATTTAAATCAATGTTCACATGAAACTGAGCATTAATTGACAGAGGGAGAAGTTAATTCAATTCCCAACAAGTTCATCTCTGTTTGGGGCCAAAACTAAACTCCTTAGGATTAATGGAACAATATGTTTTTTTTATCCTCTGGAAATAATATGTGTAATATCCATATAAGCCAAATGAAGGCAGCCAATATTTCATTTGCAGTTTTAGGTCAACTGCTGATAGATGCATACAGTAATTAATTCATGATCCTGGAATATCCATTGATGATAAGAAACGGGATACCACAGTGGTGTCTCCCGAAGTATTCAGTCAAATGAAGCAAACAAAGAGGAAATCACCAGGATTAACACAGGATCAAGCTAACATTGTTAACAGTAATGCATGAGGGCATCAAATGCCTTTCAAAGAATTTAAGAACCCCCAGATTCATTATAATTAAGCTTTTCTTTAAGCCACCAATCTAGGCGCTTTTTTTGGCTCTCGTACGAACCCTGATGGCGAGATAGGTTGCCTTCAACTCAGTCAGGAACTGGTGTCATGTTCATTAACTTTTCTAGAACGCTTGTCTGTCAAGCCATTGGGGATTTCTCACCTAGTGGAAAATGTGTTACAAAATGATAAAACAGAGGCCTGAGTGCTGTCACTTAGAACTGCCTTTTCAGCAAAATTCAGGATATATTCAGGAACGGTTGCTGGAATTGGGTATGTCTAGTTTAATGAAGAGAAGGACGAGGGGGGACATGATAGCAGTGTTCCAATATCTCAGGGGCTGCCCCAAAGAAGAGGGAGGCAAGCTATTCTCCAAAGCACCTGAAGGCAGGACAAGAAGCAATGGGTGGAAACTAAGCAAGGAGAGAAGCAACCCTAGAACTAAGGAGAAACTTCCTGACAGTTAGAACAATTAACCAGTGGAACAACCTGCCTCCAGAAGCGGTGAATGCTCCAACACTGGAGGTTTTTAAGAAGAGACTGGACAGCCATTTGTCCGAAATGGTATAGGGTTTCCTGCCTGAGCAGGGGGTTGGACTAGATGACCTCCAAGGTCCCTTCCAACTTTACTAT